>NW_026570970.1:4754349-4977019 GCF_026225935.1 Boleophthalmus pectinirostris | reverse complement strand
AAGGACTAAACCAGGACTAAACCAGGACTAAAAGGACTAAAACAGGAGTAAACCAGGACTGAACCAGGACTAAACCAGGACTGAAACCAGGACTAAACCAGGACTAAAAACAGGACTGAATCAGGACTGAAACCAGGAACTAAACCAGACTGAACCAGGACTAAAACAGGACTAAAACAGGACTAAACCAGGACTAAAACAGGACTTAAACCAGGATTAAACCAGGACTGAACCAGGACTAAACAGGACTAAAACAGGACTGAACCAGGACTAAACCAGGACTGAACCAGGACTAACCAGGACTAAAACAGGACTAAACCAGGACTAAAAACCAGGACTAAACCAGGACTAAACCAGGACTGGAACCAGGACTAAACCAGGACTAAAACAGGACTAAACCAGAACTGAACCAGGACTAAACCAGGACTAAAACCAGGACTAAACCAGGACTAAAGGACAGGACAGGACTAAACCAGGACTAAAACAGGACTGAATCAGGACTGAATCAGAACTAAACCAGGACTAAACCAGGAAACCAGGACTAAAACAGGACTAAACCAGGACTAAAAAAGGACTAAACCAGGATTAAACCACACTGTAAACCCAAATTAATAATCATTACTAAAACCGCGCGTGGTAAGTGACGCACTGGGACGTCTAGTTTTTACAATATCAAAAACTAAACAAATCAAGCTCTGTTTACATAAAATCTTCTGTCCAAGATAAACCATTACTAAAGAACTTAAGTTTCTAAAACTAATGTTTACAAGTAATTAACTAACCATTACTTGTGTATTACAGTAATCATTACTTATTTTTATCAGTATGTATTTCTGATATTTATGAGTATTTATTGAATATGTTTATTAATTATAATAATTAGATGCAAATTATACATCATATTATTTTTTTAATAATTGACATAAAATGACATTTTTTTTCTCACAAATTTATTGCAAAAATAGTGCAATAATAACATGCTTAAACCTGAATAAAGTGCAGTCTTCTGTTTGTTCCCTGTAACAGCATTTGCTTTTGTGTTTTACATTTCACAATTCAAACAAGGGCTTATAAGGGCTGTCAGCTTGTCCATAACAATTTCACCCTCAATGATGATTTTCAGGCAGCTGGGGGAAGATCTGGTGTTGGAAGAGAGACACCTTCAGATTTACTAACAAGATCCCAATGTCCATTTGGCGAAAAGGATTCATCACCATCCTAAAGAAAAACAACAAAATGAATGCCAGAAACATAACCATTAGTGAATGAAATTACTGAACTAGAACAGACTCAATAAGAATGACAAAACATAAATTGTATGAAATTAAATTTATGCTGACATGATAACTGATAAATGTTCAAACAAATATTTGAAAATCAATAATAATCTGACTTTAAGATAAATAATATTCATGGAATGGCTGAAGCTCGTAATGTATACAGACTACTTGTCAGTTTTGGCATATTCAAATTATACAATAAATGTCACATTCTAAAAGTTTCACATTACAAACAAAATGTACATTTACAAAGCGAAAAGAATTCGGTGGGACTGTCTCTGAGTGAGTAAGGAAGACGTCTTAGTGTGACTGTCCTTTTTTCAGTAGAATCCAGTGACTGTAAGACAGAAAATGGATACTGTATGATAAATTAAAAGAAATATACAGAGACGCCGGTAAAGATGCCGGTAGTACCGGCTCAGACACCGTTAACTGTTAGCATTAGCTGTTCTCTGTTAGCGGCTAACAGATGATAGCGAGCGCATCGTGACCACAAGTTAACTTCACGTTAGCCTTATTTGGCTGCAAGCGTCAACCAATGTCACCAACTATTCAGTCTCACGGGAACAGAAACCATATTTATTCACTTACCATGTGATGATAAAGCAAACTGACGCTGAATTGCAGCCAACAGTCCGAGCAGAAGTCAGATGTGGTTTGGTGCAGTTTGGGAGAGTTCAGGTGCCAAGCACCTCCCTTCACCGGTAAAAACATACAAGTGTGAGCGTCTCCACTCAGAGCCATTAGTACAGCAAATACTAGTTTAAAATAGTTTACAATTCACACTTTGTTTAGTAATGGTCCCGCCTTTTGCAAAATATTAAAAAGATTAGTAATATTAGCATTGGCTTAATATGTAAAAGAAAATTTGGGTTTACAGTGCAGGACTGAACCAGGACTAAAACAGGACTAGGACTAAACCAGGACTGAACCAGGACTAAACCAGGACTGAACCAGGACTGAACCAGGACTGAACCAGGACTAAAACTAAACCAGGACTAAAACCAGGACTAAACCAGGACTGAATAAACCAGGACTAAATGAGGACTAAACCAGGACTAAACCAGGACTAAACCAGGACTAAACCAGGACTAAACCAGGACTAAACCAGGACTACACCAGGACTGAACCAGGAACCTAACCTGGCTCTTTACCATCTGCGTGACTCTCTCTCTCCGTCGCCGCTCGCGCCTCTTCTCTTCTTCTCTTCTCATTCGTATCCCCGCGGCGCCGCCGCGGCAGCACCGGGGTCAGGGGACAGACGGGGCACCTCATTAAGCGCCCATCATTTATTTAACGTCCCCATCGCGCGCGCGGAGGGGGCGGGGTCGGGGCGCCGGCGTTTGACCCAGACGGGGGCGGGCTAACGAACCGCCGCGCGCTCGAGCCGCCCGTGTTTATGAACGGGGGGGGCGCGCGCATGCTAATGACACCGGAGCGTGTTTAATATGCCACGTCTGACACCTCGACTCCCCGGTGACACGACGAGGATGGAGGGAGAGGAAAGGAGGAGAGGAGAGGAGAGGAGAGGAGAGGAAAGGAAAGGAGGAGAGGAGAGGAAGAGGAGGAGAGGAAGGAGGAGAGGAAGGAGGAAAGGAGGAGGAGGAGAGGAGGAGAGGAGAGGAGGAGGAGAGGAGAGGAGAGGAAAGGAAAGGAGAGGAGAGGAGAAGGAGGAGGAGGAGAGAGGAAAGGAGGAGGAGGAGAGGAGGAGGAGAGGAGGAGAGGAGAGGAGGAGGAGAGGAGGAAGGAGGAGGAGAGGAGAGGAGGAGAGAGAGGAGAGGAGGGAGGAGGAGAGGAGGAGAGGAGGGAGAGGAGAGGAGGAGGAGAGGAGAGGAGGAGGAGAGGAGAGGAGGAGAGGAGGAGGAGAGGAGGAGAGGAGGAGGAGAGGAGAGGAGGAGAGGAGGAAAGGAGGAGAGGAGGAGAGGAGAGGAGAGGAAAGGAGGAGGAGAGAGAGAGGAGAGGAAAGGAGGAGAGGAGGGAGAGAGGAGGAGAGAGGAAAGGAGGAGAGAGGAGAGGAGGAGAGAGGAGGAGGAGGAGAGGAGAGGAGGAGAGGAGAGGAGGAGAGAGAGAGGAGGAGAGAGGAGAGAGGAGAGGAGAGGAAGGAGGAGAGGAGGAGGAGAGGAAAGGAGAGGAAAGGAGGAGAGGAGAGGAGGAGAGGAGGAGAGAGGAGAGAGAGGAGAGGAGGAGAGGAAAGGAGGAGAGGAGAGGAAAGGAGGAGAGGAGGAGGAGAGGAGGAGGAGAGGAGAGGAGAGGAGGAAGGAGAGGAGAGGAGGAGGAGAGGAGAGGAGGAGGAGAGGAGGAGAAAGAAGAGGGAGGAGAGGAGAGGAGGAGGAGAGGAGAGGAGAAGGAGAGGAGAGAGAGGAGGAGGAGGAGAAGAGGAGGAGAGGAGGAGAGGAGGAGGAGGAGGAGAGAGAGGAGGAGGAGAAGGAGAGAGAGAGGAGGAGAGGAGAGAGGAGAGAGAGGAGAGGAGGAGAGGAGAGGAGAGGAGGAGAGGAGGAAGGAGAGAGAGGAGGAGAGGAAGGAGGAGAGGAAAGGAGAGGAGGAGAGGGAAAGGAGAGGAGAGGAGGAGAAGGAGGAGAGGAGAGGAGGAGAGAGAGGAGGAGAGGAAAGGAGGAGGAGAGGAAAGGAGGAGAGGAGAGGAGAGGAGAGGAGGAGAGGAAAGGAGGAGAGGAGAGGAAGTAAGTGTCACTCAGTAATGACGGCTTCATTCCTCTGCAGTTTTATTCGTTTACACCAGTGTTTCCCAGACTTTTTTTATCCCATGTTTAAAAGTCCCGAGTCAATAAACATTATTTATAAATGACTAAATACATTCGTGATCATTATTGAACATTAATGAGGATATTTTATTGTTGGCTGATCCTGCGTTTGATTTTCTTCCGATTCAGTCCGTGGTTCATTCGTTCATTCGTTTTTCAATATAAAACCAAAAATAAGAAAATGAAAAAACACTCATTTTCTTCATTATTTGTCTCCAAAACCAAAATGAAAAAACAGATAATGATTCATTTTTTCAGTTTTCGATTTTGTGTTTAAATGAAAAATGGAAAAAACGGATAACGACGTTTCTTGTTTACGTGACTTCAGTGACTGTGATGCTGGACTGTTGCATCGTGTACGGACTGAACCGAGACCAGACCGGGACCAGACCGGGACTGAACCGAGACCAGGCCGGGACCAGACCGGGACTGAACCGAGACCAGGCCGGGACCAGACCGGGACTGAACCGAGACCAGGCCGGGACCAGAGCAGCTTTGACTCTGAGCCTCCGCAGGGTCCGAGCCCCAGCTTCCAGTCCTGGCCCTGCCGTGGGCTCTGATGGACCGTGACTGATGGACCAGACCGGAGACTGTGACCTCTGGTCTAGTCCCAGCCTGGCCTGGTCTCAGTCTCAGTCCCGGTCTGGTCCCGGTCTCAAGGTGCCACACAGGACAGTAGTTGGTGCACCAAATGGATCCAGTCCCGTGGTTCACCTGGATCTGGTTAGTGGTCAGAGCAAACAGCATCGCAGTCACGGAAGTCACGTAAACGGGAAACGGCATCCAGGTCCGGGACCAGAGCGGGACTGAGACTGGGACCAGACCAGAGCTGAGACCGGGACCAGACCAGAGCTGAGACCGAGACCAGGCCGGGACCAGAGGCTCAGAGCCCACGGCAGGGCGGGAGCTCGAAGCTGAGGCTTGGACCCCGCGGAGGCTCGGAGTCAAAACTTGGAGTCCGCTCTGGTCCCGCTCTGGTCCCGGACCTGGATCAGTCCTGGTTCAGTCCGTATGCGGTGCAAAAGTCCGGCATCGCAGTCACTGAAGTCACTTAAACGGGAAATGGTCGTTATCCGTTTTTTCCATTTTTCATTTAAACACTAAATCGAAAACTGAAAAAATGAATCATTATCCGTTTTTTTCATTTTGGTTTTGGAGACAAATAATGAAGAAAACTGTTGTTTTTTCGTTTTCTTATTTTTGATTTTATATTGAAAAATGAATGAACTAATGACACACGGCCTGTTTAGCAGAGACTTTCTGAGAGTCTGTGAGTGTAACCGAAGCTTTTGTATTATCCGTTTATAAATGTTATCTTTATCTGATCGTTTTATTCTGGGAATCTTCCGGAGCTTCTGCAGTTTGTGTCATAAAACAGAGCAGCGTTCGTCATCCAAGGGCACCGAGCGGAACATGTTGTACTTTTACTGTAGCAAGGTTTAAAAATGAAATGAATATAACGAGACGATTGTTCACAGCCATTAAGAAGATCTCTGCTGAATGAGAGAAAAAACAGACTTTTGTTTTAAACCTGCAGCTCCAATTTTTACTGTGACGTCACTGAACACAACACGACCCTGAACTGCACTTCTAATACAAGAAAAAAAAAAAAAAAAAAAAGCAATTATCTACCAAACAAATGGGTTTGAACTTCAGATTCGATTACCGTAATGTTTGGACTATAAGTCGCACTTTTTTTCATGGTTTGTGTGTTTCCTGCGACTTATTCTCCGGTGTGACTTCTGTATTAAAATTAAAATATAAAGTGAGCGGTAATTGGATTACAGTTACTTTGTTGAAATAAATGGATTACACAGAGGGATTTTTCTGTTTTCACATTTTGTGTCAAACCAGGACTAAAATCAGGACTAAAACCAGGTCTAAAACCAGGTCTGAACCAGGACTAAACCAGGACTGAAACCAGGACTAAAACCAGGACTAAACCAGGACTGAACCAGGACTAAACAGGACTAGGACTAAACCAGGACTGAAACAGGACTAAACCAGGACTAAAACCAGGACTAAAACCAGGTCTAAAACCAGGACTAAAACCAGGACTAAAACCAGGACTAAAACCAGGACTAAAACCAGGACCAGGACTAAAATCAGGACTAAAACCAGGTCTAAAACCAGGACTGAACCAGGACTAAAACCAGGACTGAACAGGACTAAAACAGGACTAAACCAGGACTGAAACAGGACTGAAACCCAGGACTTGAACCAAGAAGAACCAGGACTTAAACCCAGGACTGAACCAGGACTAAACCAGGACTGATCGCCAGGTAAACCGTTGGGTGACCGGCACAGAGCTCCACAGAGTTCAGTCCTGGTTTAGTCCTGGTTTAGTCCTGGTTTAGTCCTGGTTTAGTCCTGGTTTAGTCCTGGTTTAGTCCTGGTTTAGTCCTGGTTTAGTCCTGGTTTAGTCCTGGTTCAGTCCGGCATCACAGTTTAAGTCACGGAAACGGGAAACAGTCTTTATCCATTTTTTCTATTATTTATTTAAACACAAAATCGAAAACTGAAAAATCAAATCATTATCTGTTTTTTCATTTTGGTTTTGGAGACAAATAATGTTTCTTCATTTTCTTATTTTTGATTTTATTTTGAAAAACAAATGACCGAATGACACACAGATTTGTTTTGTTTCATTCACACATGTTTGAGTATTTCTTTATTATGAGTCTGTTTACATCTCCAAAGCTCAAAACGCTCTGTTCCACCTTGTGATGTCATGAAGTGTTAGATTTCAAGTGAACAGCTCTTATGTTTTTTACTTTTATTTCAGCAGAGATCGGCAATTCCAAGGTTAGAAATGATCCAAAATGGATTCTAGATGAAGGCGCGTGGAGTTTAAAAACACAGTAGGAGCGTATCGTGTATCACCAGATGACATCACAAGGTGGAACAGAGTGTTTGAGAGAAGAGCTCGGCCAAAATGTGCGTTAAAACAAGTGTGAACGAAACAAAACACAAACTCCGGGTCTGTTTTTGACGAGGAAACGACATTAGAAACCTTCAACTTCCACTTTTAAACGTTTTCGCTCTGGACTTTTCAGACGCCGCGTTTCCGTCGTCCGTGTTCCGCCGCCGCCGCCGCCGCAGACCCTCTCCTCCTCTCCTCCTCGTCCGTCCGCCGTGAGATTAAAGTGTGGCTCTGAATCCTAAAGGGGCTCTTCATTAGTCGCGGCTCCAGCCTCTGATTAAAAACACCTTTCATTTGACTAATGTTTCATCTTATCTGCCGCTCGCTGCCCTCAGATCAATCACTCTCATCTTTAATACACGGACGCCGCCGCCGCCGCCGCCGCTGCAATCAGACCTGCGCTATTACCGGGGGTCAAAGGTCAATGCTTATTCATACAGATACGTGATGTCGGGGAGTAACAGATTACATGTCCTGGAGTTAAGTAATCAGAGTATAAACTGTATTCAGTTACAGTTACTGTTTCAGTGAGTGGTAATTGGATTACAGTTACTTTGTTGAAATAAATGGACGATTCGTTTTTTCAGTTTTCGATTTTGTGTTTAAATGAAGAATGGAAAAAACAGATAACGGCCGTTTCCCGTTTACATGACTTCAGTGACTGCGATGCCGAACTTTTGCACCGCATACGGACTGAACCAGGACGGATCCAGGTCCGAGACCAGAGCGGGACTTAGACCGGGACCAGACCGGGACCAGAGCGGGACTGAGACCGGGACCAGACCGGGACCAGAGCGGACCAGAGCAGGACTGAGACCGGGACAGAGCTGCTCTGGTCCTCCGCACTCAAGAACCGTGGCTGGTTCCGAGGTGGAGCAAAGCCTCCGACTGACGCATTCACACCAATGAAAATGAACCGAACTAAGAGCTTTTGGTTCAAATGGACCAGGTCCGGGACCAGACCGGGACCAGAGCCCTACTGAGACTGGGACCAGACCGGGACCAGAGCGGGCCTGAGACCGAGACCGAGGGACCAGACCGGGACCAGAGCCGGAGGCTCAGAGCCCACGGCAGGGCCGGAGCTCGAAGCTGAGGCTCGGACCTCGTGGAGGCTCGGAGTCAAAGCTCGGAGTCCGGTCTGGTCCTGGTCTGGTCCCGGTCTCAGTCCCGCTCTGATCCCGGTCTGATCCCGGTCTCAGTCCCGCTCTGGTCCCGGTCTGGTCCCAGTCTCAGTCCCGCTCTGGTCTCAGACCTGGATCAGTCCTGGTTCAGTCCGTACGCGGTGCAAAAGTTCGGCATCGCAGTCACAGAAGTCATGTAAACGGGAAACGGCCGTTATCCGTTTTTTCCATTCTTCATTTAAACACTAAAATCGAAAACTGAAAAAACGAATCGTTATCCGTTTTTTCATTTTGGTTTTGGAGACAAATAATGAAGAAAACTGTTGTTTTTTTTCGTTTTCTTATTTTTGGTTTTATATTGAAAAACGAATGAACGAATGATACACGGATTTTTTGTGCTTCTTTCTGGACGCGCACTGAACCTTTAGAAAAAAAACACACCAGACAAAACTTGCCTGGACGAATCCAGACTCATCTCTGTACCAGCGGCTCCACATACAAAATGTTCTCTTCAAACTCAGGATGATTTAATCAGTCAAACGTTTCTTTTTTGGTTCTTCCCGTGGATCAATCCTGCCCATCACCTTCACTTTTCACTATTTTTCAATTCCCTCGGGAAGAGAAACAGTTTGAACAGAGGTTTGAGTCACACACATCTGATTCACTTTTGCATTTATGGAATTCGCAAACAAATTTCTCGAGCCGTTTTCCGCTGTTAGGATCCAACAACCACACAAAACTAAAATATGACAATATCAGAACCAGAAACAAAAGCGATATGGTTCAAAAGACTTGAAAAGATCAACTTTGACACTTTTTCCTTCCCAGTGTGGATTGCACGATGACCGGAAGATTCAGGATGCATGTATATTTAGAGACACTGGTGCGGTCTTAAAGGTTGTATAGAGGATTTTCCAAGGAACGAGAAATCCAGCGACTGTTTGTCCTTTTTCAAATGTTGCGCATGCGTGAAACCACCTCCCTCCCCTACAGCTCCTACGTAGAAACACCTCCTCCCTCCTCCTCCTTACGCCAGAAACAGGTTTGTTTACAGCCGGTGCTGCACATGACTTGTAAACAACTAACTACAGTGTTGGTTAGGCAAGACGGAGAAGTGAGGAGCAGGGGGGAAGAGTGGAGATCGGGCAGCGGGTGACAGGAGCAGGAAAGGGGAGCAGAGAAGAGAAGGTGCGCGGAGATTCAGTGCGAATGAACTAACTACAACACGCAGCAGCAAGCGGACTCTTTCTTTGCCTTGAAAATTACGTTTTCAGACATAGGATATCGCTTTCGTGTCCTGAAAAATGTTTGTCTCGCTCTTGGAAATAAAGTACGTTTTCATAATAAGCAGAAGTTTCCTGTCCAGGAGTAATTTGTGGACCAGTGCGTCAGTCTTTAGACCCTTCGTCTGCTTCAGTCGCGCCATCGCTGGAATGAATCTTCAAGAATCACCTTAGTTTGGGCTTCGCTGCTTTTCCCCTTGTCTTCTTCTTTCAGCGACCTCAAAAACGGACTTTGTTTTGCGGCGAACTGCTCCTGGATTCTTGTCGCCATTGCAACAAACTTTGTGCGAACTGCGAGGAAGATATAGGTCAAAAAAAGCCGCTAAGAACTGTTGCGTTGGTGGAGTAAACAGCGTCTGTGCGTCTTGCGTCTGTGGACTGCGTGACAGTCGTACGTAAACCACGTACCGGCGGCGCAGGCAAGTCAGTTACACTAGAAACGTAGGGAGTTTGATTGACAGCCTGTCAGCTCACAGATAACGAGGCAGTGTCGTTATCTATTGGCAAATGTTTAGCCCCACCACGTCCAGAGTTGATGAATTTTTATTCTCTTTTTTTTGGTCATCATAATTACAAGGCGACTGCATCTATAATCTATCACTGACAATTTGAAACAAAAAAAAATCCTCCATACAACCTTTAAATCATAAATCATAAATGTTTATTGTTTTTGTATTGTCACCGTCCTTGTCTGTTTTAAAAATGGTGCAGAATAAAGACGAAATGATAAAAATAATAAAAATCTAACAGCTCCAAAAAGTTTATTTAACAGAATCGACGGTTAGAACTTTGAGAAGCGAGTGTCACCGTCTCTTTATTTCAATATATTTCCGATTATCCGCACAAACAGAGGCGTGTTTTGATTCAGCGGGTGTGAAGGGTTCCAGCGGAGAACGTCATTAGCGTGGCTCTGTCCCCAGCACGACGCCTGTCAATCAAGTCCAACTCCTGCAGCCCGCGGAGACTCGACGCTCCCGAGAACCGAGACCAATCAGGACGTGAACAATCTCCAAACGACGCCGAAATACGACCACAAAAAAACGACGGCACGAAGAAAAACGAGACACGTTTAAAGTTATTCATCGTCTCTGCACAAACCGAACCTGGAATTTGTCTTAAAAGCAGAAGTGGGATTTTTAAAGTCTGGAACAAGATTCATGACTGACACCTGCCTACTTTAAAAAAAATAAATAAATAAATAAAAAAAATAAGCCCTCAAACATAAAAAGCCAGTTCAGAAAAATTCTGTAATATTTTATGTAATTTTTTATTTTAATTTTTAATGCAAAATCTTGTTATTAACTAAACCAGGACTAAATCAAGTCTAAACCAAAACTACACCAGGACTAAACCAGGTCTAAAACCAGGATTAAATCAGGACTAAACCAGGACTACACAAGGTCTAAACCAGGTCTAAAACCAGGATTAAATCAGGACTAAACCAGGACTACACAAGGTCTAAACCAGGCCTAAATCAGGATTAAACCAGGTTTAAACTAGGACTGAACCAGGACTGAAACAGGTCTAAACCAGGACTAAACAAGGACTAAACCAGGACTAAACCAGGACTAAACCAGGACTAAACCAGGACTAAAACCAGGACTAACTAAACCAGGACTAAACCAGGACTACACCAGGACTAAACCAGGACTACAGGACTAAACCAGGACTAAAACCAGGACTAAACCAGGACTACAGGACTAAACCAGGTCTAAAACCAGGATTTAAAACAGGACTAAACCAGGACTAAACCAGGACTAAACCAGGACTACACCAGGACTAAACCAGGACTAAACCAGGACTAACCAGGACTAAACCAGGACTAAACCAGGACTAAACCAGGACTACACCAGAACTAAACCAAGACTATACCAGGACTACACCAGGACTACACCAGGACTAAACCAGGACTATACCAGGACTACACCAGGACTATACCAGGACTACACCAGGACTAAACCAGGACTACACCAGGACTACACCAGGACTACACCAGGACTAAACCAGAACTAAACCATGACTAGACCAAGTCTAAATCAGGACTAAACCAGGACTAAGCCAGGACTAAACTAGGTCTAAACCAGTCTAAACCAGGACTACAACAGGACTAAACCAGGTCTAAACCAGGACTAAAACAGGACTAAACCAGGTCTAAACCAGGACTAAACCAGGACTAAACCAGGACTAAACCAGGTCTAAACCAAGTTTAAACCAGGACAACAAAAGGACTAAACCAGGACTAAACCAGGTCTAAAACCAGGACTAAACCAACTTTAAACCAGGACTAAACAGAACTAAACCAGGTCTGTTTGTGATGAGGAAACAACATTTTACCAGCTCAAAAAAATCAGTAGTTTTTTTTTTTTTTATTGTAAATCTATTTCACATCATGATTGCACTTGGACATTTTATTCAAAAACATTTCAGCCCTCGTTGGATATTTGGATGAAATATCAGAAAACAAAAAAACAAAATAATATCTGTAACTGTATAAATGTAACATAGATCAGTTTAATGCCATACTGAGGAACATTTGTGTATAATGAAACAAAAAGCAGAAGACATCTCCACCAGAAAACTTAGAAAAGCTCCGTTCAGACTGAAGGACCAGACCGGGACTGAGACCAGGACTAAGACTGGGACCAGACTGAGACTAAGACCGGAACTGAGACTGAGACTGGGTCCAGACTGAGACCAGACCGGGACTTAGGGCCAAGACCAGACCAGAACTAAGACTGGAAACAGGACCAGGACTGAGACCAGGACTGGGACCAGGACTGAGACCAGGACCAGCCAGGGACTGAGGCCAAGAACAGATCGGGACCAGAACAGGACCAGACCGGGACTGACACCAGGACTTAGACTGGGACCAGGACCAGGACTGAGACCGGGACTGAGACCAGAAACAGGATCAGGACTGAGACCAGGATTAAGACTGGGACCAGACCAGGACAGAGACCAGGACTGAGATGGGACTGAGACCTGGAAACAGGACCAGGACTGAGACCAGGACCAGACCGGGACTGAGGCCAAGAACAGACCGGGACTGAGACCAGGACTTAGACTGGGACCAGGACCAGGACTGAGACCAGGACTGAGACTGGGGCCAGACCGAGACCAGACAGGGACTGAGGCCAAGACCAGACCAGGACCAGAACAGAACTGAGACCAGGACTGAGACCAGGACCAGCCCGAGACTGAGGCCAAGACCAGACCGGGACCAGAACAGGACCAGACCGGAACTGAGACCAGGACTTAGACTGGGACCAGACCAAGACTAAGACCAGGACTGAGACTGGGACTGGGGCCAGACCGAGACCAGCCCGGGACTGGGGCCAAGACCAGACTGGGACCAGACCAGGACTAAGACCGGAAACAGGACCAGGACTGAGACCAGGACCAGCCCGGGACTGAGGCCAAGACCAGACCAAGACCAGGACCAGGACCAGGACTGGGACCAGGACTGAGACCGGGACCAGGACTGAGACCAGGACTGAGACGGGGAACTGAAAACGGTTTAGACCTGGTTCAGTCCTGGTTCAGTCCGTATGCGACCCAAAAGTCCGGCATTAAAAGATCAGATACAGGGTTGAAAAAATCAGATTTGTGTGAGTCGAGGCTGCAGTCTGAACGGAGACTCAGTTTATCTTTCAGGATTTGTTGAAGAGTTTTTGGTGAGTGAAGCGGCGGTGACGTTAGTGAGTAAAGACGCTGAGGGTTGGACTCTACAGACATTTGTGCGTGAATAAAAACATGATTCTGGTCATTATAACGAGCCCGGGTGATTCTGAAAGGGTCAGACGAAGAACCCTGACATGGTTTTCACACACACTGCACCCCGACGTCCTCGCTGTGACCGCAGTTATTGGTGCCGATTCCAGCGTGGGGACAGTTAAAGACGTCCGCCTCGGTTCCTGTGCACCTGAGCTCGTCCAGCCAGATCCTCCCGGTGCCTGAAGAGGAACATTAAACAACTCGGTTTCAATCAATCAATCAAACTTTATTTCTATATTCGAGTTTCAGTTGACGTCATTGTTATTAAAAGCCCGCGTTGCTGCTGGGAAATATTTTGGTCGGAGGCAAGAAACACGGTAGCGTCAAACACAGTGTGTAACCTCGCGTATTTATCCCTGATAATGGTAAATTCCTGCTGCATTATCGGATGCACAAATAGAAGCACGGAAGAAGGAAAATGTCTTTTTCGTATTCTGAGTGAAAAGAACCGCTAACGGTGAATTAAACGACTTTCAAACATTCGCAGAGCAAACGTAGAAGATCCTAACAAACCGTGGACTCCAACAAGTTCAACAACACATCGAGACTCTTGGAGGTTTTCATCTTTTCTGCTGTGAATGGCCCAGGAGTTTCCACCAAGTCATTGTGGATGTCGCCCAAGTGAATATTTGTCCAGGTAGTTGGCGATTCTGACCAGAAATTTGGTTTGGTTCCACCTTTTGTCGGGGTTGAAAAGGGTGATTTGTCGTCCGTCGATGCTTATGACCAATTTCTGGTCAAATGGTCTTGGGTCCTCTGCCGTTAGAGTGGATAAATAACCAGGGATCAATACCCTTTACGTGCTTTCTCGCTCCGTCCATCATGTTGAATTAGTGTTTCTTGCTGCCGACCAAAATAATTCCCAGCATGCAACGCGCGCTTTTGTCAACAATGAAACTTGTCTATAGCACCTTCCAACGAGCAAAGTGCTGTACAACATTAAAACAAGATAAAAAACAATAAACATCATACAAACAGGTCAACAAAGCACATTACACCATTAGTGTTAAAAGTGTTAAAAGCCGTTCTAAATAAGTAGGTTTTAAGTTTGGCTTTGAACAGATTTACATTATAGCACCAGATATTTTAAAGCTACAAGTCTGTTTATGCCACAGAAGGGTCCGCTTTAACCTCGGGGTCACATAGACTCGACAGAACTTTTTTTTTCCTTCCCGCTCTCTTGGGGCGGGTCAATCAGACCCAGAAATGTATTTTTCTTTTCTTCATTTATGGGTGTGACTGACCCATGAGAGCGGGAAGGAAAAAAGAAATCTTTCTTCTGGTCTATGTGACCCCGAGGAGAGCGTGAGGGTTAAAACGTGTGAACGGGTCAATTTGTGCAGAGCTCAATCACATGAACATTCTTCACACATTTACCAAGGCACACTTTAAAAGGTTGTATGGAGGATTTTTTTTTTGTTTCAAGTTGTCAATGATAGATTATAGATGCAGTAGCCTTGTAATTATGATGACCAAAAAAAAGAGAATAAAAATTCATCAACTCTGGACGTGGTGGGGCTAAACATTTGCCAATAGATAACGACACTGCCTCGTTATCTGTGAGCTGACAGGCTGTCAATCAAACTCCCTACGTTTCTAGTGTAACTGACTTGCCTGCGCCGCCGGTACGTGGTTTACGTACGTCTGTCACGCAGTCCACAGACGCAAGACGCACAGACGCTGTTTACTCCACCAACGCAACAGTTCTTAGCGGCTTTTTTTGACCTATATCTTCCTCGCAGTTCGCACAAAGTTTGTTGCAATGGCGACAAGAATCCAGGAGCAGTTCGCCGCAAAAGAAAGTCCGTTTTTGAGGTCGCTGAAAGAAGAAGACAAGGGGAAAAGCAGCGAAGCCAAACTAAGGTGATTCTTGGAGATTCATCTCTTCAGTCGATGGCGCGACTGAAGCAGACGCAGGGTCTAAAGACTGACGCACTGGTCCACAAATTACTCCTGGACAGGAAACTTCTGCTTATTATGAAAACGTACTTTATTTCCAAGAGCTACACAAACGTTTTTCAGGACACGAAAGCGATATCCTATGTCTGAAAACGTAATATTCAATGCAAAGAAAGAGTCCGCTTGCTGCTGCGTGTTGTAGTAGTAGCAAGTTTATTCGCATGGAATCTCCGTGCACCCCTCTCTGCACCCCCTCCCCGCTCCTCACTTCTCCACCTTGCCTAACCAACACTGTAGTTAGTTGTTTACAAGTCATTTGCAGCGATGAGCACTTGTTTTCTAGAAACAAACCTGTTTCTGGCGTAAGGAGGAGGCGGGAGGAGGTGTTTTTACGTTGGGAGCTGTGGGGGAGGCGGGTCAAACAGGACAAACAGTCGCTGGATTTCTCATTCCTTGGAAAATCCTCTATACAACCTTTAAATCAGGCATGTCCAAACTATGGCCCTCAGGCTTCCTTGTGAATTGGCCCAAATTACTTTGCATAAATTACAAATTAACTTTTTACTGCAAGTTTTTTGAAAATTTACCTTGATAAAACTAATGTTTAATATTTAGTGTGTGTTTTTAAGGATCTTAGAATGAGCCACAGTCTTTATTCATTCTAACATGTTAAACATGCACATACTTTAATTATTCACTGTGTAGAGCACCAGTCTACAGTCCTCTGCTTCATCTGTGTTTACATATGCGGCTCTTGATGAAAAAAGTTTGGACACTCCTGCTTTAAATGGTGCAAACTATTACTTGGTTCACCATAACAGATCTATATTTTGCTTTATTATTACTTACTCAATCAAAATTTATAATTTATATAAAATTTTAAGTATAATAAACACACACAAAGCTAAGATAAACAGTTTCAGAGACGGGTGATAGTTTTTCACTGTGAACTGAATAGGAGTCAGAGTTGTCCCGTGTTCACTGCCTGTTTGTACGGCTGCTCTTTAAAACACGGCTCAGAGCAGAACAGAGTCGGTGTTGCATCGTGAGGACGACGACAGAGCGCTCGGTGTGTTTACCTGCAGTAGCCGAGAAGGTGGTCAGAACACTCTGATATCCCAACATCCTGCAGATCACCTTCCCGTCCACTCTGTCGAAGTTATCGTCACAGACCGTCCCCCACACACCGCTGTACCTCACCTCCACACGACCACGAGACGGCCCGGGCACCAGCCGCACGTTCACTGTACACACACACACACACACACACACACACACACACACACACACAGAAGAAGTCACAATTAGAGACGGGCGTTCGATGAAATTTTCTTAATCGATCATCGGGAGAATTAACGATCAATTTTCGATTAATCATTCATGTTTTTTTTAAATATATAATAAGTATCATAATTATTACTACTATTACTAATCTGTATAAATAAACTCAACTTTACGACATATAAACCATAACATACTACACCTTACTAAGCCTTAATAAAGCATGAACAAAGACTTAATTAAGAATGATTCACGCTTAGTAAATGCTTAATAAAGCGTAATTCGTCTTCACTTTAGAAAAGACTTAACTAACAGATAACAGCCGCCTGAATGATCATTGCATTATTAGTAAATCATTCTCTCATGGCTTACTAATCATTAATAAATGCTCAAATGGTTAATTCATGAGTAATTAAGTATGAAATAATTATGAGTAACTATTTACAGCACAGGCAAATTAAGTGCAAGTGCTAATTAAGGTAGTAATTAAGTAGTTACTAAGCGTGAATCATTATTAATTAAGTCTTTGTTCATGCTTTATTAAGGCTAAATAAGGTGTAGTTATTATAAAGTGTTACCAGCCCGTTTGACGTTATAACGTGTTTCACTAGTAGGACCACGTCAACAACAACATAGTGCGAAGAAGTTTATTGATAATGTACGAAGCGGGGAGGAGATGTCTGGGTTGAGACTCTAGACTGGGGCTCCGTCTCAGTCTTCAGTTGGCCCAGCCGGGACAGGACCCCGCTTGTGACTAAAAGACGAACAAAGTAGGGTGTGGGAGGGTGGGGTCGAGTTCGCCGAGACAAACTGAGATGATGGGAAAGGCTGCTACGTACATACAGAATCCGTGTATCATTCGTTCATTCGTTTTTCAATATAAAACCAAAAATAAAAAAACGAAAAAACAACAGTTTTCTTCGTTATTTGTCTCCAAAACCAAAATGAAAAAACAGATAACGATTCGTTTTTTCAGTTTTCGATTTTGTGTTTAAATGAAGAATGGAAAAAACAGATAACGGCCGTTTCCCGTTTACATGACTTCTGTGACTGCGATGCCAGACTTTTGCACCGGGTACGGACTGAACCGGGACTGATCCAGGTCCGAGACCAGACCGAGACCAGAGCGGGACTGAGACCGGGACCAGACCGGGACCAGACCGGACTCGAGACTTTGACTCCGAGCTTTGACTCCGAGCCTCAGCTTCGAGCTCCGGCCCTGCCGTGGGCTCTGAGCCTCCGGTCTGGTCCCGGTCTGGTCCTGGTCTTGTCTCGGTCTCGGTCTCAGGCCCGCTCTGGTCCCGGTCTGGTCCCAGTCTCAGTAGCGCTCTGGTCCCGGTCTGGTCCCGGACCTGGTCCATTTGAACCAAAAGCTCTTAGTTTGATTCATTTTCGTTGGTGTGA
Source organism: Boleophthalmus pectinirostris (assembly GCF_026225935.1). NCBI lineage: Eukaryota > Metazoa > Chordata > Actinopteri > Gobiiformes > Gobiidae > Boleophthalmus > Boleophthalmus pectinirostris. The sequence continues at coordinate 4,959,295 of NW_026570970.1, read as the reverse complement.
ATGCGTCAGTCGGAGGCTTTGCACCACCTCGGAACCAGCCGCGGTTCTTGAGCGCGGAGGACCAGAGCAGCTCTGTCCCGGTCTCAGTCCCGCTCTGGTCTCAGACCTGGATCAGTCCTGATTCAGTCCGTACCCGGTGCAAAAGTCCGGCATCGCAGTCACGGAAGTCACATAAAACGGGAAACGGCCGTTATCCGTTTTTTCCATTCTTCATTTAAACACAAAATCGAAAACTGAAAAAACGAATCGTTATCCGTTTTTTTCATTTTGGTTTTGGAGACAAATAACGAAGAAAACTGTTGTTTTTTCGTTTTCTTATTTTTGGTTTTATATTGAAAAACGAATGAACGAATGATACACGGATTATACAGGCTTCAGGGAAATTCGAGGCGTGGTCGAGGTGAGTTGTGGTTCGCTGGTGAGTGGAGAGGGCGGTTGAGGCACGGTCCTGCTCCTGAATCTCACTTACTCATATTAATACATTTAATGCAGCTTTGCACAAGTCTCACAGAAACAACACTTAAAACCGCATGGCTAAGTTGCATAAACTAAGCAGAGAAAAAAAAAAAACGCTCTTGTGCGCTGATGCAGTTCAGCTTCTGTCGGACTAAAGGACACGACTCAGTGGAATATGAGTGTTGTTTCTGTGACAGACGGGTGTGGATGCTGAAGGTGAGTCTGTTCTGTGTGTCGCGATGTTTTCAAAGATCAGATATGTGCAGGTTTCGCGCAGCTCTTTATGTTACAGTAACTGCGTTCACATGCAGCATGACGAAACCGGGACACTGATGTGCATGTAAACACTCTCACTGAGCGGTACAGTGTCTCCAAGGAGGAGCCAGAGCCCAAACTTGGACTGTGAGGCTGCAGCTCCAGTGTTTGTGTCAAACGCAGCTTCGTATCTACGCACAGAAACCTACATTCAGTTTGTCGATTAGAAATGAACGTAATCGACAAAATTCTTAATGATCAATTATCGATTAGTCGACTAATCATGCCCCTCCTGAGTCACAAACACATACCAAACTGAATTTGTGCAAAGAGCTGTATGACTTTCTTTAGGCAAAATTCACTTTTGCAAACACTGACGATTTAAACGATTAAATTTATTAAAAGTAGATTATTTGTTAGTGTCCCAACCACAAAAAAACTTATGTAATTTTTCTTCTTTGCTAAAAATGTTCCACAGTTTGGACTAAAACAATCAGAGTGAGTGTGACCGTACAGTGGCTTTAGAGCAGGGGTGGGCAAACTATGGCCCGGGGACCGTATGCGGCCCTTTAAACCTTTTAATCCGAACTGGAATAAATTACAATAATAAACCTTGTTGGTGTTTTATTTGTCATGCATTTCCGGCGTTTCCCAGTAGATGGCGCACTATATATACATTGAGTTGCGGCGTATTATGTTGGCCGCAATGCTTTATGGGAAAGTGTTCTTACAGGAGTTATTCGGACCATGAGTGAAGTAGTTGGTGCTTAAGATATAAGACTGTACTGGTTCCAGTTTGAGTTGGTTTAAATCGATCAAGGAAACCTGTGGATGTGTACAACATTTTGGAGTCAGGTTTTATCACACTCACAGGTGTGTGTCTGTGGTTGTTTGGCGTGAGCTTTGTTTTTAAGATGTTACCAGTCATATTCGAAAACGGTGAACTCACGATATACATTCACTCGTGTTGTGCAGTGGAACAGGTCTCAACAGTTTTATGTTCTGAATCTTTCACAGCAGTGATGAAACGTGTAGCGCGTCTGAAGTCCTAGATAAATGTGAATAAGAATGTAATGCAGGGGTGTCAAACTCATTTTGGTCCGGGGGCCGTATCCAACCGACTTTGATCCCAAAGGGGCCGGATCAAAAACTCATGTCATATAAACCCAAAAATAACAATAAGTTCAAATATTTGTGCAGAGAAACACAAATCTTTTACAGAAATCTTTGTGAATTGATGAACTCTTTCTTTTACAAAATATTATAATATTATGAACAACCTGAAACTTTAAGAAAAATGTAATTATAACACAATGTTTTAACATGAACGTGTTTAACATTAACTTGTATAAATAGGAATAAGTAAATTTTTGTTGTAAAATCCTGCACTCGGCTCCACTTTTCTCATGTTGGACATTTTTCTGATGAGGGTGTCACGGTCAACAGTCAAAACGATCGTCCTTTAAGAGCGTTTGGAAAGAGACAAGTCTTCATTTGTGCTGCTCTGGTGGGAGGGGCCACGTACAGAGACGCTGGAGACGCTGCTGTGATAAACACCACAGAAAATTAACAAGATTTTAATAAAAAATAGAATTAAAATATTTTAGTAGAAAATCAGCCGAGGGCCAGATTAAAGGTCTTGGAGGGCCGGATCTGGCCCCCGGGCCGCATGTTTGACACCTGTGATGCAATGAATCTGAGCTCTTAACACGTTATGTCCTGTCTTCTGTCCGGCCCTTCAGTCAAACTTTAGGACCCTATGTGGCCCGCGAGCCAGAAAGTTTGCCCACCCCTGCTTTAGAGTGTTGAACCTCAGCACCTTCTGGGATCCGACCTTAAGGGCCTCAAACCTCAGATCTAACTTGGGACGGTCCAACCACAGCTGTTAATTTGTCCGCTCATGTGTCTCTTAAACGCAGAAGACGTCTCCTCTCTGAACAAAACACATAACGTCTTTGATCTGAGATAAATAAGAGTTTAGTGAAGTGAGCCTGAAGTGATCCAAATCTGATTTTCTCGCCCCTATGCTCCTGTATCTGATCTTTTAATGACAGTCTGAACCACACAGATCTGATTTTTTCAAGTGTTTCCCAGGCCACTTACTCTATGTTCAGACTGCAGGGCTTAAGGCTCAATTCGGATTTTTTGTGAAATCCGATTTTTTTGCGATGTCGTTCACATTTCCGGTGAAACGTGACTTGTCTGTGATCTCCAGTGTGAACTTTAAACTCCCCAAAAGTGTCCCGCATGAGCACCGGAGGACACGACGACGTCACACACAGCGAGCGTGTTCAGAGTTTATGAAAGTCGCCTAAACTCTGGGCTCGTCTCCCAAAATCCGACTCAGTTGTTGTTGTAAAATGTTCAGGTTACACGTTCACGGTTGCTCCGTTTCTTTGAGTCTTTGACCTCCTTGTTTTTGTCTCGCAGGATCTTTATTTTTCGTTGCCGTTGGAGTCAGAACCGTCTGTAGCCGCGCTCGGACATTTCTTTGGCAGTCATTTAAAAAAACGCCCAATTCCGATAAGACTCCTCCAATTTGTCCTGAATACAGAGATCCCCCCCAAATATTAAAACACTCTTTAACCTCGTTTTCCCTCCATTGACGAGACTCTGAGCCTGACGTGTAGGTGGGATGAATGTGACCTGACCGTTCAGACTGAAGTCGCATGTCAAAAGATCGGATATGTATCGGTTTTAGGAGGAAATATCCAAGGTTACGTTCAGACTGCAGCCTGAAGTGACCCAAATCAGATTTTTTCGCCCCTATATCTGATCTTTTAATTAAAATTTTTTCAAATGTGACCCAGGACACTTGGATATGTGCTCCTGAAACCGATACATATCTGATCTTTTGACATGCGACTTCAGTCTAAACGGTCAGGTCACATTCATCCCACCTACACGTCAGGCTCAGAGTCTCGTCAATGGAGGGAAAGCGAGGTTAGAGAGCTTTATTCATATCTGGGGGGATCGCTGTGTTCAAGTCTTATCGGAACCAGGCGTTTTTTGAAATGATCGGCAAAGAAATGTCCGAGCCCGGGTACAGTCCATCCTGGCTCCAACGTCAACGAAAAATAAAGATCCTGCGAGACAAAACAAGGAGGATAAAGACTCAAACAAACGAAGCGGCCGTGGACGTGTAACCTGAACATTTTACCAACAACTGGACCGGATTTTGGGAGACGATCTCAGCGTTTAGGCGACTTCTGTAAACTCTGAGTGTGTGACTTCGTTGTGTCCTCCAATGCTCATGTGGGACACTTTTGGGGCGTTTAAAGTTCACACTGAAGATCACAAACAAGTCGCATTTAATTGGAAATGTGAACGACATTGCAAAAAAATACAAACTGAGCATTAAGCCCTGCAGTTTGAACAGAGCCTTAGTCCTCTGCATTATTTTTTCCCGTTTTCCCCAAATCAGCTTCAGTCTTTGTTTGTTTGGTCCCAGCATGTGTGGTTTTGGCTGGTCAGGTCTCTTATTGTTGTTGTTGTTGTTGTTGAAGTAGTAGCTGTACTTACTGTCGCGGGCCGAGGCGTCGCCTTTGTCCCCCTTCGGTCCAGGTTCCCCGGCAGTACCTGCACTCACACAGACATTACACTCACACTCAGAGCCTCATAGACCCTTAAGAGCCACGGCGAGAGATGGACCAAAGTAATTGAAGCAATATTAATCTTAGTTTTGTGGATAATATGTAAGATTGTTGAGAAATTCTTCTTGGTGGGGTAGATTTTAAAGTTCTTTCATTGGTTTATAAAGCTCTTAACGGTCTTTGTCCTGATCTGCTGTCATCATTCGTTCACACTAGTCTTTATTCGAGTCGTTTTCGTTGTGGGTGCAGTGTTCATTCACACTAATCCGATGGAAAACGGCTCCAGAGAAGGAACGATCTGGTGCCTCCAGCTCCCACGAATTCATCTGAGTGCAGATCTGGTCTGAAACGCTGGTCACAACGAAGTGCAGCACCGTGTCTGAAGTTGCAGCGGCCGATTTTGAGCCAAGGAACGTGGCGTGGTCTTTTCGTGGACCGACAACGAGGTTTGTTTAAACTGTTTTCCGCAATAGCATCACATGACCGATGTCACGAACCAAGAGAATCAGGAAGAAGCAAGTCACGGTGACGTGGTCCAATAAGGACGCGACTAGACTCCTGCATCAGAGTATCAGTGTTTTCAGGCGTCCACACGGTGCCGGATCAGATCTGTACTGTAGATGAATTCGTGGGAGCTGGAGGCACCAGATCGTTCCGTCTCTGGAGCCGTTTTCCATCGGATTAGTGTGAAAGAACACTGTATCCACAACGAAAACGACTCGAATATGTACTAGGCCTTAGACTCCATCGACGGATAAAATGACAAAACTAAAAAGGACCTACAGCTCTATAAAGGTTGAGCTTTGTACTTTTGCTGATGGAAACTAAATAAACACTAAACATAAAACAGATTAGATCTTAAAAGAATCTATGTATTCTAAATGTGGTTATAATATTGTACAGAAAGCGTAAAAAATGCATAAAGTGTTCACCGTTAATTCCTGGAGGACCAACAGGACCTGAAAACAAATACAGAAAACTTCTTAAAACTGTTTCATAGATTAAAATGTAAAATGTTTTATTATGACAATATATTATTAATGATTATTATTATTAGTCTGCTTTATTCATTGTTTAAAAGTCCTGTATTACACAAAATGAACTGTTGTTTCCTCCTCAAAATCAGACCTGGGTATCCGCAAATAGTTGCTAAAAAAGGCGGGTTTTAACGTTCTGGAATTTTACGGGCGAGTAGTGATCACACACGGGCGGGTCACGTGAATCAAATGAACAACGAACGGGAGAAAAATACTTGACGCGTGTCCAGGTCGTCCGTTTCCCTGGAAACACGAGCCACCTCCCGACTTTTCCCCAAACAATGGACCAGACTGAGAGAGACTTGAGTGTTTTTATTACATAAAAACCATCAGCGGAGATTGACTCGAAGTGTGTGCTCCTGGTTCAGTCCTGGTTTAGTCCTGGTTTAGAGCTGGTTTAGTCTTAAATCCTGGTTTAGTCCTAGTTTAGTCCTTAAATCCTGTTTTAGTCCTAGTTTAGATTTTGGTCCTTCAGTCCTGGTTTAGTCCTGGTTTAGACCTGGTTAAATCCTGGTTTAGACCTGGTTTAGACCCTTTTTAATCCTTACCTCTTGGTTTAGACCTGGTTTAATCCTTAAATCCTGGTTTAGTCCTGGTTCAATCTTGGTTTAGACCTGTTTACTCCTGGTTTAGACCTGCTTTAGACCTGGTTTAGTCCTGATTTAGACCTGGCGATCAGCTCTGCTGTTGCAGCGTGTATATATTTATAATCCACTAATGACATGGCATAAATTCAGTCCTGGTTCAGTCCTGGTTTAGTCGGACTAATGGGCTGACCCTGATTTATCACAAGCACGGGTGAGTAACGGGTGGAATATTAAAAGGTCCGGGCGGGTGCGGATTTAACTTTGATATAATCTGGGGTTAACGGGCGGGGGTGGTGCTGGACTGCGCGGGGTGCGGGTGTGGGCAGGTGCGGTGGAGGGTGTGGGCAGGTGCGGGGGTGGTGCTGGAGTGCGCGGGGGCGGGTGTTGGCAGGTGCGGGTCTCCACAAATGGACCCGTGCAGGACTCTGGAGGAAACAACATAATAAACAAACCTTTGGTTTAGGTCAGGTGTGTTTTACCTGGTGGTCCGGGTGGTCCGGCGTCTCCAGTGTCGCCCTTGTCTCCCTTTGGACCTGGGACTCCAGCGACCCCAGGATCTCCTTCACACACCACAACAGAAAACATGAGCAAACTGAACACGGCTGAATTTAAATCACAAAACAAAACACATGTGACAAATGTGGTGTAAAATCATGGCATCAGCAACCGTGATGTACCATGACGGACAAAACTCCTCTAATGCACACAGAGATTTTATGTGACAAATTTAAAAAAAAACGTATTACTGTATTTTTCGGACTATAAGTGTCACTTTTTTCATGGTTTGGGTGTTTCCGGTGCGACTTCTATATTAAAATGTTTTTGGTGAAGTGTGGAGAGGTTCTAGTCTTGTGTGTGAGTATCTGCTGCTCCTGTTCCTCCTGTACCACTGTCACTTGGCTCTACTGCGCATGTCTCCTGCAGAAAGAGCCTCTGTCCTGTCTGTATCATGTCAGTCGATCGCACCGTTACTTCTGCACCACTGAACAATTTAACATTTAAACAAACTTATAAAGACGACTGAGAAGACGGAACACAAATGCCCCCAGAAACAAAATCAGATTCTGCAGATTACAAACTGCAAGTCAGTGAAATCTGCAGCTGAAAACGGAAATCGAGCAGCAGAAAGAAAGTTTGGAGGTGAGAGAGAAACTTGTGACACCGGGAGGATGAACCATGAAACTTTCCTGAAGTCACTGGATGGATGGACAAAGCCTGGACTTCAGTGACACTGATACTGATAGATTGCCGATGGAGATTTCTAGGGGGACTAAAGACTGTGTACTGGGACGCTTCATCCAAACACTACTCCGGTCAGAGAATAAAACAGACACAGGAAAGGTATTTTGGAAGCTTTAATGTCCTATCTTCAATCTTTTAGCTGTTTGTTTGATTTCATCTGAACTATCCTTTCATCTGTCATAGACGCAGACTTAGATTAAGGTTGCACATGTCTCCTGCAGAAAGAGCCTCTGTCCTGCTGCAAGTCATGAAACATTCAGCCGAAAACGGAAATCGAGCAGCAGAAAGAAAGTTCGGAGTGAGAGAGAAACTTGTGACACCGGGAGGATGAACCATGAAACTTTCCTGAAGTCACTGGACGGATGGACAAAGCCTGGACTTCAGTGACACCGAAACCATCCTGTCGGGATTCAGAAAGACCCAATAATTCTAACTGGAACTGACGCTGAGTCTGACGACAGCGACGCAGAAGAGTTTGCGTCGCTCTGTTTACCTCCGGAGGTCGAGGCCGAGTTGTTCAGAAGTGACACCGAGGATGAAGAATTGAATGGATTTAGTGATTTGGAGTGAGATGGAGTTTGGTTAAACTTGTTCTGTTCTGTTGTTTATGTTATAGTTTATCTGAAGAACTGTTCATATGTGACGTTAACAGTCTGTTGTTCTCTCTTCTATTGTTATGACCAGAGGTGGGACCAAGTCTTTGTTTTGTAAGTCTCAAGTCTTTGACCTCAAGTCCGAGTCAAGTCACAGGTCAAATACAGGCAAGTCCAAGTCGAGTCTCAAATCACTGGTCCATAAGTCCAAGTCAAGTCCAAAACGTTCGCTTTGAGCCATTTCAAGTCTTTAAATCAAAGCTTTGATTTTTGTAATTTATATGATTTTTAAACCAAACAGCTGTAGAAATGTTCATTTTCCTTTTTACATGTATTGACAAGATCTTAGAGTGAATCTTTACAGTCAGAACACAAAGAATTCAGATTTAAAAGAGCTTCTCAAGTCCGAGTCAAGTCCCAAGTCACTGACCTTCAAGTCCCAATCGAGTCCCAAGTCTTAGTCCACTTTATCAAGTCAAGTCTCAAGTCCTAAAAATAGTGACTCAAGTCTGACTTGACTCCAGTTCACAACTTGAAAGCCCTCACCTCTGTTTTTTACTACAACTTGACTTTCAACAGGAAATGTCGGTTCCTGGTCTCTGATTTTATAAAATAAATTTCACCCAAAAAGTGCGACTTAAATATGTTTTTTTTTTCTTCATTATGTTTTTTTGTCTGGTGTGACTTATACTCCAGAGCGACTTATAGTCCAAAAAATACAGTATATTTACAACAGGTATTATCTCACCAAATTAAGACAAAACACTTTTGACAAATGTGCACAGACCTTTTTGTCCTGCCTCTCCTGCGTCACCTTTGGGGCCTGCAGTCAAAACACAGGGAAAAGTTATTTACATATAATTTGAAAACACCAAAAAAGCTCCTAAAGGGGAGAGTCTGGGTGTGTAAGGAACAGTGTGACTGGTCTAACCACACAAACCAAACACACACACACAAAAAAAAAAAGTAGTTTGAAGGTTTAGTTCCGAAGCCACATCAAAATAAAACCAGTGAATCCATGTAAACGTCAAGATGATCAGACCTGGTTCTCCGGGTTCTCCCTTTGCTCCAGGTCCTTGACCACCAGCAGAACCCGCGGGACCTAAAACACGAGACACAAACACAAAAAACGTGACGATTTTATTTGTATCAGAAAAATGTGTTTCGTGTGTGTAAATTTTGCTGAACTTTTAGACAAAATTTTCCCAGTGTGTAGGGGGACCGGGCGTTTCTATTTACCCAAAACAGCTCCAGTTTTGAGTTTTGTGTCTTCTGTCCAAGCAGATTTATACAAAACCAGTGATTTGTCCCAGTTTTATACCAGAAATATTTCTATTTTTGAGTAATTTGATACCCGCTTACAGTTTAAAAAAAAAAAAAAACATGACGATTTTCTTCAGATAAATCACGTAATTAAAACTATGGCTTAAAGCTGCATTGCGTAACTTTTCAATTGGGGGTCCGTCACCTTCTTGTTTCTATGGAAATCTCTCTGCTGTGTCTGGAATGTTCCGCAGTGTGACATTAAACAGCTCTACTTTACGTTTACTCAATTACAGGTGGTTTTAAAGCTCAAAAATACCTTTAAAAACCATCCAACAGACACTGAAAACGAACATTTGTGAGTAAAAACGCAGTCATAAAATGTAAAAAAAGATTAATTAAAGCTGCATTGTGTAACTTTCCAAATATCTTGACATTTATTCAATTACAGGTGGGTTTAAAGCGCAAAAATACCTAGAAAAACAACATTCTGACTGTGAGCGGGGTCGCCTCTCCACAGATCTGACCTGTAACTTGGTCCGGCTTGGTCTCAGGGAAGATGGAAAGGTTTAATGCCATACTGTGGAACATTCCAGACAAAGCGATAACATCTCCATGGAGAAAAGCGTTTGACGGACCCTCTACCAGAAAAGTGCCTATGATGTTCTGTTTTCTATATTTAAGATTTTAATGCAAATTTGACATTTTCTTCCCCCAGTTTGGTCAATTTTCAGGTTTTAAAATTGTATTTCTTGGTTGGAAATCATGACATCACGCTATAGGGAATTCCACAACTGTTACCTAGAAACCATCTTGTAAACTGGACAAAATCTCCTCCTACAGAGCTTTTGCACTACGGCCGGAAGTGCCGCGATGTAGGTTCACAAAACTCCTGGTTAATGTTTTTCTGTGGCAAAATATCTGTGTAAATGTGTCGTATTTTCCAGCAGTTTCATAAATCTGCCCCATCACCAAATCTTCAACCAACAAGCTCCACAAAGGATAAACATTCTAACATGAACAATTTATTATTATTTATTTAAGAATTTAGACGAAAACTTAAAGGAAGAACAATGACGACGAACAAAACGTGAATCATGAATCATGTTTACACGAGAACGCTTGTGGGTAAAAACGACAAAATATTTGATCAGAAGTGCCTTCTGTTTAGACGGTGACGGCGTTTTTGGGGTTTCAAAACGCTAAAATCTGAACCCAGCCTCCAGAGTGGAAAAGTTGAACACACTCCGCCGTAGCGTTTCTGTCTACACTGCCCAAGACGCAAAACTCTAGTCCGATCTGCTCACGTCGTGTACACGTTTATGTCACATACATCACCGCCTGGCATGCAAACACAATCGAATTCCACACACATTTGCGTCATCGTATGCACGCAGATTTCCTCCTGAAAACGCTCGACTAAACGCGGAATAAAAAGTGAAGACGCGACAGGCACTTTTGCGTCTTCTGTTCAGACCGTCAGCGTATAAACGTAGCCTAAAACAGATTCTAGAATTAAAGTTAAAAAATCTATTTCCTGATGTCAGTATTAACATAGACAGAGAGATTTTTGCAGTTCTGTAAACTGTGAACGTCTATAGCATTTAAACTGCACAAATCTCTGTGTCTATGTTAATATCGACATCATGAAATCGATTTTTAGTTAACAAGTTGCTTATTACGGAATCACTAATTACTTCTGTTTAATTCATGATCATAACATTAGTTTTGTTCATTGTGTCATTAAAGCGTCGTCGTTGTTTCCTTTAAGTTTTTGTCTTTCGTCTCTTGATAGTTGTGGATAAATTGTTCATGTTAGAATGTTTATCGTTTGTGGACCTTGTTGGTCGAAGATTTGGGCTACGTTTACACTGAAACGAATCACCGTATCACCGTATCGGAAACGATTTTCATCCAGACACGTCGTTTCTGTGTCCGCAAGTCTTCCCTGTCCACACAGCTTTGAGCACATTTGTTTACGTTTTACAGAAATTAAACTTAAAACCACATGACTCATTTGCATAAACTAAGTGCTGAAAAAACTCGCTCCTTGTGCGCTGATGTGGTTCAGCTTCTGTTGGACTAAAGGACACGACTCAGTGGAATATGAGTGTTCTTTCTGTGACAGAGGGGTGTTCTGCTGATGGTGAGTCTGTTCTGTGTTTCTGTCGAGTTGGAGATGGTTCATGTTAAACTTTTCAGAGATTATACGTCTGCAGGTCGTCCACACAGACACACGTTTATATGAATGGACAAATATTCTAGCCTCTTTGTCTACGTTCAGACTGCAGGGCTTAACGCTCAATTCAATTAAATTTTTTTTTTGAAATCCGATTTTTTTTGCGAGGTCGTTCACATTTCCAATTAAATGTGACTTGTATGTGACTCCAGTGTGAACATTAAACGGTCCCAAAAGTGTCCCACATGTGACACTGGAGACACGACGACGTCAACCGCAGCGAGCGTCTCTGTGTTTACAGAAGTTGTCCAAACATGGACGCAGCATCGAGCACCTGGAGATTTTAAAGTTCCTCTCGTACCGGAGCCAGAACATGAACAACTTACTTGTTTTAAGGAGGAGATTGAGAAGGAGAAGGACGAGGTTTTTTGGTCGTGGTGTTTTGTGGTTCAGTCCGTTGAAAGGAACGTGTGGATGTGGAGACGGAGCCAAGAGTGGTGAGTGGTGATGTGCTTCACTTCAGTGACACGGAGTTCATTAACAATTTTCACCTACTTCAGCGCAGAATAGTGACGTTTGTGTCTTGTTGATAACGTGTAGGTGGATGAATGCACTTTGACCGTTCACACTGAAGTCACATGTCAAAAGATCAGATATGTATCAGTTTCAGGAGCACATATCCAAGTGTCCTGGGTCACATTTGAAAAAATCGGATCTGTGTCGTTCAGACTGACATTAAAAGATCAGATACAGGAACATAGGGGCCAAAAAATCAGATTTGGGTCACTTCAGGCTGCAGTCTGAACGCAGCTTTAGTGTTCTGGTGGTGAATTACTTCGCGGTGCACAGATCTACATCAGATTATCAGTGTTTTCAGGCGTCCACACGGTGCCGGATCAGATCTGTACTCAGATGAATTCGTGGGAGCTGGAGGCACCAGATCGTTCCGTCTCTGGAGCCGTTTTCCATCGGATTAGTGTGAACGAACACTGCATCACAACGAAAACAACTCGAATACGAACTAGTGTGAACAGGACCTTGGTGATGGGGCAGATTAATGAAGCTGGTGGAAAATACGACACACATTTCCACAGATATTTCACCACAGAAAAGCATTAACCGGGAGTTACGTTTACTTCCGACTGTTGTGAAAAAGGTCTATGTACACAGAAATTATTATTTGACAAATACAAATATAATTATTTGAAATCACATTTAAAGTATCAGAAAAAATGTGTGTAAGTTTTGCTGAACTTTTGGACAAAATTCTCCCAGTGTGTAAGGGGACAAGACGTTCCTATTTACCCAAAACAGTCCCAATTTTGACTCCTATGTCTCCTGTCCCAGCAGATTTATACAAAACCAGTGATTTATCCCAGTTTTATACAAGAAATATCCCTATTTTTTAATAATTTGATACCCGCTTACAGTAAAAAAAATAAAATAAAAAAAAGAGGCAGAAATTTTCACTTGCTTATGTAAAATACAGAAAATCGAACGCTCTATTTTCTGTAATTTTCAACAAATTTTTCAGCTTGTCTTCGCAAACTGCTTCTTAATTTCTGTAAAACTATAATTTATATTTACAACAGGTATTATCCCACCAAATTAACCACAAATTAATGAATCATCAGAAACTGTCACGCGAACTTTTATCGCAAAGTCAGCAGAGTCAGCAGCTGACTCAGGCCTTTGAACAGGAACAGAAAGTGGTTTAGGTTTTATATTTATATTTATATTTTCTGACTCGACTTCATAATTTTGTCTTTTACAGAAGTGAAACCTCTGGGTGTTGTTTGGTTTTGTACTTGGAAGTGGAGCTTGTCCGGGGTGGGTAGAAAAGCCACAGAAATGATAAAAGTTGACCTTAAAATAACTTGAGGAGTTAATAATAGGCTGTGTCCAAAAGTCCACCCTAGTCCCGCTTCATTCACTACATAGGCCTGCGCTCACTCTTTAGCGCCCCCTACAGTGCGATTCGGACACGCAGCTCACGACATTCAGGCGACGTGACTCTGGCGTCTGGGTAGGGCTGAACGATCTGTCGTTTTGGACCGAAAATCGCGATCTCAGGGCCTGTTTATACAAGAACGCTTGAGGGTAAAAACGACAAAATATTTTATCGGAAGTGGAAGTTTCGTTTAGACGGTGACGGTGTTTTTGGGGCTTAAAGGTTGTATGGAGGATTTTTTTTTTTAGTTTCAAGTTCAGTGAAAGTTTAAAATACCAATACAGAGACGCAGCAGCCTTGTAATTATGATGACCAAAAAAAGAAAAGAATGAAAATCTATCAACCGTGGATGTAGTGAGGCCAGAGAAACATCAGCCAATAGAAAACGAGGCTCCCTCATTTTCTATTGGCTGTTAGGTTGTCAGTCAAACTCCTTCTGTTTTTAGTGTAATTGACTTGCCGGTGCACAGGGATTTCACGGTTTATGCAGCGGTTCTTAGAGGATTTTTTAAACTGTCGCTTCCTCGCAGTTCGCACAAAGTTTGTCGCGATGGCGGACGAGAATCCACGAGCAGTTCGCCGCTAAAGAAAGTCCGTTTTTGAGGTCGCTGAAAGAAGAAGAGAAGTGGAAAAGGAGCGAAGACAAACGGAGGTGATTCTTGGAGATTTCTTTCAGCGATTGCGCGAATGAAGCAGACGAAGGGTCTAAAAACTGACACGTTGGTCACTAAATTATTTCTAGACAAGTCACTTCAACGGTAATTCTGAACGTGCACTGGCTGTAAACAAACGTGATTTCTAGAGTAAAGAGGTGGGAGGAGATGTTTCTACTGAGGCTGTGGAGGAGGAAGGTGGTGTCACACATGCACAACGTTTGAAAAACGACTGTCGCTGTATTTCTTTTCCCTTAAAAAATCCTCTATACAACCTTTAAAAACGCAATAATCTGAAACCACCCTCCAGATTGGAAAAGTTGAATACGCTCCGCCGTAGCGTTTCCGTCTACACTAGAGTGACGAAATAACGTTTTTTCCCAGGACATGTCCGTTTTTCATGTACTGTCCTGGCCGTCTGGGTTTTTTTTTGGTTTTTTTTTTAATTGATGCAAATATCTGGGTTTTCATGATCTTTCACTGGGGACATTAAATTGAGCTTCTCTTGTGGCTCTCTGTAACTCAGAAGACGCGAGCAGACACAAACAGTCGGTCAGTCTTCAACATGTCGAAGCACAAATGCGCATTTAACGATGACTTGCACAAGAAATTCCCCGCTTTCCATCCTGGTCGGGACAAGTGGGAGGCCATGTGCACAGTATGCAACGCAGGCACAGCTTTTGCAAGGTGAGAGTAGCTCAATGTTGAGGCCCCACCCCCGGTAAGGTGTCCGGGTTTTCACAACGGAAATGTTGTCACCCTAGTCTACACCGCCCAAGACGCAAAACTCTGGTCAGATCTGCTCAGGTCGTGTACGTGTTTACGTCACATACATACAGTACACAGAAACACGTCACCATATGCACTCGTCTAAACGCGGAATAAAAAGTGAAGACACTGCGCCACTTTTGCATCTTCTGTTCAGACCGTCGTCATATAAACGTAGCCTCAGACAACATGATTTAGAGACCCTCAAAGCCATGTTTTTTTGCTATGCCCCTAAAGCCCAATTTAAGGGCAAAGTTTAGTTCTGCGTTGACTCAACACACATTTTCGCCGTTGCCTTGTTGCCATCAGTTTTGATTTATGAATCTGCGCAGAGGTCTGTGCGCCGCAAAGTGATTCACCGCCACAACGCGAGGAGGCGACTGTTTAAAGCTGGCGTCTGTGTAAAGTTTCACATGAACCATCTCCAACACGACAGAAGCACAGAACAGACTCACCATCAGCAGAACACCCCTCTGTCACAGAAAGAACACTCATATTCCACTGAGTCGTGTCCTTTAGTCCGACAGAAGCTGAACCACATCAGCGCACAAGGAGCGAGCGGAGGAATATGAGTGTTCTTTCTGTGACAGAGGGGTGTTCTGCTGATGGTGAGTCTGTTCTGTGTTTCTGTCGCGTTGGAGATGGTTCATGTGAAACTTTTCAGAGATTATACGTCTGCAGGTCAAATTTTGATTTAAAGTTACTTTTATTCAACCAGCAAGTTTTTTCTTGATTGGAAATGACACGGGCATCTCCCAGAAGATAATAAGACGATAATAATATCATAATAAAACTCTTCCCTGTCAGTGGGTGTCCAGTATTTGTCATCTTGGTCACTTTCTCGTACGCAGAGCTCCGCATAAGTGTTTGTTTCTGTAGCGATTCTGTCATACATCTCGTCTTGGAAAAAAAGGACTGAAATATTTCAAAGCAACATGATCATAATCGAGTATAAAATCCCGGATAGTTTGTTGGGATATCGCAGGACTCCATACAGACGCATCAGCGACATTCTCCCCTTTATAAGTTTCACTCTCCGAAAGTCCATCGTTACATCGAACAGCCTGTATTCCACTGAGTCATGTATTTTAATCCGACAGAAATTGAACCACATCAGCGACACAAGAGCTGTTTTTTTATCTTCACTTAGTTTATGCAAATTATTGATGCGGTTTTAAGTTTTGTTTCTGTGAGAGTTGAACAAAACTGAATTAAACACATTATAATGTCAAACGAGCTGATGTGGCTCTAGAGTCGTTACGGTTTATATGTCGTAAAGTTGAATTTATTTATGCAGATTAGTGCAGATAGTAATAATAATGATGATCATTTTAATATAAAAACATTAATGATTAATCGAGGGTGACCATATTTACGTTTGTGAAAACACGGACACCTTGGGGGGGTCTCACCGTTTCTCAGATTTTTTTTGTGTGTAATTTTTTACAGCATATGAACGCATATTGTGTATTACACTCGGGTAATAATTACACACGGGTGAGTCATGACTAAACCAGGTCTAAACCAGGACTAATCTTGGACTTAAGAGAGAAAACGCCGAGCAGTTTGTCCGCAAAGCGCGATCGGGCAATTGCCGAGTTTAACTCCGTGAGGTGCGGAGCTGAGCCGGTCCTTTCTCCTGCGTCACCTCCGAGCCCGTCCTGACACTGAGTCCTGTTTCAGTCCTGGTTTAGTCCTGTTTTAGTCCTGGTTCAGTCCTGGTTCAGTCGTGGTTCAGTCCTGGTTTAGTCCTCCTCTTCAGTTCTGGAATCAGTCCTGGTTTAGTCTTGGTTCAGTCCGTGGCGTAGGCAGCGCAAAAGTTTGATATAATCTCAGGTTAACGGGCAGGTGCGGTCCTGTTCTGGGGTCTCCAAAAATGGACCCGTGCAGGACTCTGCGCTGTCGGGCTCCATTACGGAATAAATGAATCTTCAGTTTGTTACATAAAGACGGAGGAAAATAACAAAAGGACGACAGCAGCAACAAGTTTTAAGAAGGAAGTAAAAAGAGTTGCACCTGTCGTGTCTGAGGAAAGTGTATAAAGTTTGTGCTGAGGGGTTTTACAGATAGAATAAATGTAAAATATAAAGTTGACGACTTCACGGATTTCACCTATTGCGGGTTATTTTTAGAACATAACCCCCACGATAAACGAGGGACACTGAACTCTCACCTCTCAACCTGTGCACATGGACTCACACTTGACACGACTGGGACAGAAAACTAGAATTTCTTGTACAAGTCGTTGTTAAATGTGCATTTGTGCTTCGGTATGTTGCAGACTGACCGACTGTTTGTGTCTCGCTCCTTCTGAGTCACAGACGCTATGAGAGACGCTCAGTTTAATGCCCCCAGTGAACTGTAATGAAAACCCGGACATTTGCATCACTTTAAAAAAAAAAAAACGAACGCCCCGGACAAGACGCAAAATACGGACATGTCCTAGGAAAAACGGACGTTTGGTCTCCCTAGATTAATCGATAATCAATCGTTAATTCTTCCGGCAATCGATTAAGAAAATTTCATCGAATGCCCATCCCCAGTACGAATGACACGCGGATCCTGGAGCATGCTAATCTTGTTTTGCCGTCGCTGATAATAAAAACAGTGCGGCTCTTACTGTATAATGGAGTCAGGTGCTTTACATTTCACATACGGAGCACATATTATCATGCAGTGTTAATGGCAGCTCACCGGGGGGTCCTTGGGGTCCAGGTGGCCCTGCGAAAAACAAAACAGAATCCATTACAGACTTTCACCTCGAACGGAAACGGCCCCTCACCCTCACACTCCGGAGACGTCACCGCTCTGCCTGGAATGTCCCGCAGTGTTGACTTTAAACAGCTCGACTTTACGTTTATTCAATCACAGGTGGATTTAAAGCTCAAAAATACCAAGAAAAACAAACATTCCGACTGTGTGCGGGGTCGCCTCTCCGCAGATCTGACCTGGAACTTGCTCTGGTTTGGGCTCCGTGAAGATAGAAAGGTTTAAAGTCATACTGTGGAACATTCCAGACAAAGCAGGAACGTCTCCAGGGAGATAAACATTTCATAGAAACCTTTAAGTCATAAAATAAACAAATTAAAACTGAAGTAAAGCCTACGTGACAAAAAAGCTTCATGTCAGGAGGGTCGAGCAGCATCATTCGTTTTTCTTTGTATTTTCTTCATTATTTGTCTCCAAAACCAAAATTTTAAAACAGATAATGAATCGTTTTTTCAGTTTTCGATTTTGTGTTTAAATTAAAAGTGGGGAAAAAAACAGATAATGATCATTTACGTCACTTAAACTGCGATGCCGGACTTGAACCAGGACTAAACCAGGACTGAACCAGGTCTAAACCAGGACTGAACCAGGACTAAACCAGGACTAAACCAGGACTGAACCAGGACTGAACCAGGACTAAACCAGGACTGAACCAGGACTGAACCAGGCCTAAACCAGGACTAAACCAGGTCTAAACCAGGACTAAACCAGGTCTAAACCAGGACTAAACCAAGTCTAAACCAGGTCTAAACCACGTCTAAATCAGGTCTAAACCAGGACTAAACCAGGACTAAACCAAGTCTAAACCAGGTCTAAACCAGGTCTAAACCAGGACTAAACCAGGACTAAACCAAGTCTAAACCAGGTCTAAACCAGGTCTAAACCAGGACTAAACCAGGACTAAACCAGGTCTAAATCAGGTCTAAACCAGGTCTAAACCAGGACTAAACCAGGACTAAACCAAGTCTAAACCAGGTCTAAACCAGGTCTAAACCAGGTCTAAACCAGGTCTAAACCAGGTCTAAACCAGGTCTAAACCTGGAGTAAACCAGGTCTAAACCAGGCCTAAACCTGGAGTAAACCAGGTCTAAACCAGGCCTAAACCTGGAGTAAACCAGGTCTAAACCAGGTCTAAACCAGGACTAAACCAGGACTAAACCAGGTCTAAACCAGGTCTAAACCAGGTCTAAACCAGGACTAAAACAGGACTAAACCAAGTCTAAATCAGGTCTAAACCAGGACTAAACCAGGACTAAACCAAGTCTAAACCATGTCTAAACCAGGAACCAGGTCTAAACCAGGTCTAAACCAGGTCTAAACCAGGTCTAAACCAGGACTAAATCAGAACAGTTTCCAGGACCGAACCATGACTGAACTACGACTAAAACAGGACTAAACCAGGACTGAACCAGGATTATACCAGGTCTAAACCAGGTCTGGTATCACAGTTTAAGTCACGTAAACGGGAAACAGTCATTTTCCGTTTTTTTTTTTTTCCATTTTTTCATTTAAACACAAAATCAAAAACTGAAAAAACAAATCATTATCTGTTTTTTTCATTTTGGTTTTGGAGACAAATAATGAAAGAAAATATATATTATTTTTTTTTTCTCATTTTCTTATTTTTGCTTTTATTTTGAAAAACGAATGAACAAAAAACACACGGATTTGTTGAGGATAAATCTGTTCGAGATCTAAACTCAGACCAGTGGACGTGAACCGGAGGAGCAAATCTGCAAAATAACGTCCTGAAACTAAGCGATTAAAGATCCCTTAAACATGTACGTGAATCATTGTCGCTGTTTCTGTTTAACATTAAAACATCTTACTTCTGCGTGTTTGAACTGAGATTGTCAAATTTTGTGAATAAACATTAAGACATAAGTTACAAAAAACAAAAAAACATGCACAAATCACTCCAAATACAACTTCGAGATGTTAAATGAGAAGGGAAACAACTATAATATGGTTAAAAGCTCTGAAACGTCTTGTGTTCTTTGAGTGTTTATTCATTCTTAGCATGACTCGGCAAAAACCTCGACAGGAAGAAGTGACTCAAATGGTGAACTGTCCACGCGCTGCGCTCAGAGTTTATTGGAGGAGAAGACGAAGGAGGAAGCTGCAAGTTACGATTGTGTAAGAATGGAAATTGCCTCTAGTCTAATGTTACACAATAAGTGTTTTTAGACAGCAGTGTTCTGCTTAAAATCATTTTCCGATCGTTTTGTGGGACCAACAGTTAATCGGGCTGTAATAGAAATAGGTAATAGATTGGACAAATCAGTGATGACCAGCCTGACCAGCGTGTTAAAACAAAGAAACACAACAGATAAAAAATCAGTGTCATTCGTTCATTCGTTTTTCAATATAAAACCAAAAATAAGAAATCGAAAAAACAACAGTTTTCTTCATTATTTGTGTCCAAAACCAAAATGAAAAAACAGATAATGATTTGTTTTTTCAGTTTTCAATGTTGTGTTTAAATGAAGAATGAAAAAAAAAAAAAAAGGGTAACGGCCATTTACGTGACTTCTGTGACTGCGATGCCGGACTTTTGCACCGCGTACAGACTGAACCAGGACTGATCCAGGTCCGAGACCACACCAAGACCAGACCAGGACCACACCGGGACCAGGGCGGGACCAGGGCGGGACCAGGGTGGACTCCGAGCTTTGACTCCAAGCCTCAACTTCAAGCTCCGGCCCTGCCATGGGCTCTGAGCCTCCATTCTGGTCCTGGCCTGGTCCCGGTCTCAATTACGGTCTCAGTCCCGCTCTGGTCCCGGTCTGGTCCTGGTCTGGTCTCAGTCTCAGTCCCGCTCTGGTCCCGGACCTGGTCCATTTGAACCAAAAGCTCTTAGTTCTGTTTGTTTTCGTTGCTGTGAAAGCGTCAGTTGGACTCGGACCAGCACCAAATCAAACGGACCGAGACATCAAACAAGAGGTGGTCTCGGTTCACTTGATTCCGCACCAAATACCAAATTTTGGTGCGGTTCCTCTGGTGTGAACACGAACTCGGGTCGAAACTAGAGACAGCAGGACCAAACGAACTATTCCAACCAGCGGGAGCAGCTCCGGTTCTGTCCGGGCTCAGAGGAGCTGGAGCGGGGAGTGATGTCAGGAGCCTCGGCCTGAGAAGAACTTTCCCCAGGGAAGAACCAAATGCACAGAGGACGAACCAGCAGCAGTTCTTGAACTTTAACTTCTTGGGTTCTTTTTAAAGACAATACAGTAAAGTGTGTTTACCTTGTTGACATGTTTCGGCTGCTGCTGCAAGCATCTTCAGAAGTGTCACCGGTGTTGGTGTTGACGTGTCGTAGATCAGCTGTTGTTACTTCCTGTGGGCGTGGTCAGACCTGATGGACCTGCAGGTCGCTCAGACTGGCCACGCCTCCCGTCGCCCGGTGTCTCTGGAGGAGGGTGTCC
Organism: Boleophthalmus pectinirostris; assembly: GCF_026225935.1. NCBI lineage: Eukaryota > Metazoa > Chordata > Actinopteri > Gobiiformes > Gobiidae > Boleophthalmus > Boleophthalmus pectinirostris. The sequence continues at coordinate 4,938,524 of NW_026570970.1, read as the reverse complement.
CAGGTGTGTGAAAGGAGGAACGCGCCGTCATCTCGGTTAATCCTGTCTGTGCCTCGTTTCCTGATTTCACCGTCCTCCTTGATCCAGCGTTTGAACTTGTTGTTTTCCGATCCAATGACCTGAGCCCCGTCCCAATCCATAATGTGGCGCAGAGGACCAGAGCAGCCCGTCTGACCTGTAGTCCACAGCACATTCTTGCTTTCCCCGCACGGAACCAGCGCGCAGACGATGACACGCAGCCGCTCGGACTGCTGGTCCCGGTCTCAGTCCCGCTCTGGTCCTGGTCTGGTCCCGGTCTGGTCTCGGACCTGGATCAGTCCTGGTTCAGTCCGTACGAGGTGCAAAATTTCGGCATCGCAGTCACGGAAGTCACGAAAACGGCCGTTATCAGTTTTTTCCATTTTTCATTTAAACACAAAATCAAAAACTGAACAAACAAATCATTATCTGTTTTTTCATTTTGGTTTTGGAGACAAATAATGAAGAAAACTGTTGTTTTTTCGTTTTCTTATTTTTGGTTTTATATTGAAAAATGAATGAACGAACGACACACTGATTCAGACATTATGCAGAACTCAGTTTTAAGTATTTTGTCCTTCCACAAAATTTTCTGTTTCTCATGAGGCCCCATGGAAAAAAATACACTATTTTCCAGACTATTGAGTGCACCTGAACATACGCCGCATCAACTAAATTTCATCAAAATTTTAATTGTACATACATAGGCCGCACCTGAATATAAGCCGCAAGTGTCTGCATCTTCAAGAACGTTTTCAAGTTCAGGCGTCTGCTTTTATCATCTCTGAAAGTTTTTGTCGTGTTTTTGCGTTGAGTCAGTTCGTCACTTCAAAATCTCACCACCGACTCAGTGACGCCGAGTTCACGTGCAGCAGCAGCAGCAGCAGCAGCTCTGTTTCCTTCTTCCACAGATACATCAGTCTGGTTCAAAACACAATCGAACGAGCATCTTCCTTCCCTCGTCTCCCCCCGCGCTCTACTGCGCATGTCTCCTGCAGAAAGAGCCTCTGTTCTGTCTGTATCATGTCAGTGTCTTGGAGCATTTCAGCAGATTTCAGACTCTCTCGGGGTCTACGTTAGTTCTATCAATCAGGTCTGAGTGTGACGTTCAGCTACTGAATTTTGAGACGTTTCTTCTCGTCATTTACACACAAACTATTTGAGTGCACTGACAGTATCACGAGCGAGTGTGGAAACTTCACGTGAACCTTAGATCCATGTGTTTTCTGCTCTCAGGCTGCGAGTATCCACTGTGTTTCCAAACCATAGACCGTAAATATGAAAGAGCAATGTGCCAAACAAAAAATCCGTCCATATATTCGCCGCACGGTTCAGAAAGTGTGAGAAAAAAGTTGCAGTTTATAATCCGGAACTTACGGTAACTGCCCACCCCTGCCGTACACTATAGACTTTCAGTGTAGACTTAATGTACTCATCTATAACTTTAACTACCAACAAAACAAATGCAGATTGATTTTTAGTACTTTGATGCAATTCTAAATATAGGTTAACAAAAGTCTTTTTAACTCACCTTGTTCTCCTTTTGTCCCTGTAGATCCAGCGTCACCTGCACACAGCACAGAATTTTATTTACCGACTGTCGTATGTTAAGATTAGTTTTCACTTTCCCCAAGCGTTTTTAACATGTTTAAATATTTTTTTTTTATTTAAATGTTCTTTTTTTCTCATGTGACTAGCCACTGTGTACCATTTGACAAGATAAATGCCACTTAAAGGTTGTATGATTTTTTTTTTTTTCAGTTTCAAATTGTCAATGAAAGTTTAAAATACCATTACAGAGCTGCAGCAGACTTGTAATTATGATGACCAAAAAAAAAAAAAGAATGAAAATCTATCAACTGTGGACTTAGTGAGGCCAGATAAACATCGGCCAATAGAAAACAAGGTTGCCTCATTTTCTATTGGCTGTTAGGTTGTCAATCAAACTCTCTACGTTTCCAGGGTAACTATGCAGCGGTTCTTAGAGGCTTTTTCTACTTGTAGCTTCCTCGCAGTTCGCACAAAGTTTGTTGCGATGCCGGACGAGAATCCACGAGCAGTTTCTCCGCAAAAGAAAGTCAGTTTTTGAGGTCGCTGAAAGAAGAAAAGAAGGAGAAAAGGAGCGAAGACAAACTGAGGTGGTTCTTGGAGATTCCTTTCAGCGATTGCGCGACTGAAGCAGACGAAGGGTCTAAAGACTGAGGTGTCGGTCTCCAAATGATTTCTAGAGGAACATTTGAAAAAGGCCTGTCGCTGTATTTCTCTTTCCTTAAAAAATCCCCTATACAACCTTTAAAGGCAAGGCAAGGCAAGTTTATTTGTATAGCACAATTCGTACACAAAGTAATTCAAAGTGCTTTACAGAATAAGAAATACATTAAAATCATAATAAAAACAAATCAAAACATAAATAATCATGAAGATTAAAAGTAAAAAAGAGAGACATAAATTGGAGAGAAGAGTGCGGAATGAAAACCTTTCAGTTATTTGCACAGTTAAACAGAAATGTTTTGAGTCTGGATTTAAACAGCGTCACAGAAGAGTCTGTCTCACATGTTCAGACTGTTCCAGGTTTTAGCTGCATGAACCTGAAACTCTGACTCCCCTTGTTTAGTCGTGACTCTGGGCACCAGCAGGAGTTGGTCCCTGAGCTCCTCAGAGTGTGAGATGTTCATATGACACTAACATGTCACAGATGGACTTTGGTGCTCGGCCATGGAGACACTTGTACAAGCAGAGCTGCTTTAAAGTCTCTGAGCCACAGGAGCCAGAGCAGAGACCTGAGCACAGGACTTATGTGCTCGTACTTCCTAGTTCGAGTAAGGACCCGAGGTGCACTGTGTAACTTTTCTGGTACCTTGTTTCCACGGAGAGGCGTCGCAGTATGACATTAAACTCATTCATGCTGCTTTTATTCAATTACAGGTGTTTTTACTGCTCAAAAATAATGATTGAAGACTGTAAAGCTGCACCGTGGAACGTTCCGGGCGGGTTAAAAAGCGTCGCACTGACCGCGGGTGAAAGGAAAGTCGTAATTCCAGCTGACCTATCGAGGCGGCGAGTGAGACGGAGCCGACGGTCTGAGGGAAATGTCAGCGCTCCTCATCCATCAGCTGCTCCTCATCCATCAGCTGTTCTCATCAGAGGAGGACGAGAGGAGGACAGGAGCCGATCATCACCGCCATCGTCTCAGCACGCCAGCGGAAATATAATGTACCACAAAGGATGGCGCTCCCGGTTTACACGCGCGGCTCGGTCTGACACGCACGGGGGTTTTGTTTTTTTAGAATTTTTGGTCGAAGGAAATGCAGTGTTAGAGCAGTCGGTCCGGACAGCGTGTGTGGTGTATGTGGCAGAGAGTCCTGTTCCAGCTGAAACCAGGACTAAACCAGGACTAAACCAGGACTGAACCAGGACTAAACCAGGACTAAACCAGGACTAAACCAGGACTAAACCAGGACTAAACCAGGACTGAACCAGGACTAACCAGGACTAAACCAGACTAAACCAGGACTAAAACCAGGACTGAACCAGGACTAAACCAGGACTGAACCAGGAACTAAACCAGGACTAAACCAGGACTAAACCAGGAAAACCAGGACTAAACCAGGACTAAACCAGGACTAAACCAGAACTAAACCAGGACTAAACCAGAACTAAACCAGGACTTAACTACACCTAAACCAGGACTAAAACAGGACCAAACCAGAACTAAACCAGGACTGAACAAGGACTAAACCAGAACTAAACCAGGACTATACCAGAACTAAACCAGGACGAAACCAGAACTAAACCAGGACTGAACAAGGACTAAACCAGAACTAAACCAGGACTAAACCAGGACTAAACCAGGACTAACCAGGACTAAACAGAACTAAACCAGGACTAAACCAGGACTAAACCAGGACTCTAAACCAGGTCTAAACCAGGACTAGGACTAAACCAGGACTGAACCAGGACCAAACCAGAACTAAACCAGGACTGAACCAGGACTAAACCAGGTCTAAACCAGGTCTTAACCAGGACTAAACGAGGTCTAAACCAGGACTAAAGCAGAACTAAACCAGGTCTAAACCAGGACTACACCAGGACTAAACAAGGACTAAACCAGGACTGAACCAGGACCAAACCAGAACTAAACCAGGACTGAACCAGGACTAAACCAGGTCTAAACCAGGTCTTAACCAGGACTAAACGAGGTCTAAACCAGGACTAAAGCAGAACTAAACCAGGTCTAAACCAGGACTACACCAGGACTAAACAAGGACTAAACCAGAACTAAACCAGAACTAAACCAGGTCTAAACCAGGACTACAACCAGGACTAAACCAGGACTAAACCAGAACTAAACCAGGTCTAAACCAGGACTAACCAGGACTAAAACAGGACTCAACCAGGATTAAACCAGGACTGAACCAGGACTAAACTAGGACTAAACCAGGACTAAACCAGGACTAAACAGACTAAACCAGACTAAACCAGGACTAAACCAGGACTAAACCAAGACTAAACCAGGACTAAACCAGGACTAAACCAGGACTGGACTAACCAGGATAAACCAGGACTAAACCAGACTAAACTAAGACTAAACCAAGACTAAACCAAGACTAAACCAGGACTACACCAGGACTAAACCAGGATTAAACTAACAGGACTAAACCAGGACTAAACCAGGACTAAACCAGGACTAAACCAGATAAACCAGGACTAAACAGGACTAAACCAGGACTAAACCAGGACTAAACCAAGACTAAACCAGGACTAAACCAGACTAAACCAGGACTAAACCAAGGACTAAACCAGGACTAAACCAGGACTAAACCAGGACTAAACCAAGACTAAACCAGGACTAAACCAAGGACTAAACCAAGACTAAACCAGGACTAAACCAGGACTAAACCAGGACTAAACCAAGACTAAACCAGGACTAAACCAGGACTAAACCAGGACTAAACCAAGACTAAACCAGACTAAACCAAGACTAAACCAGGACTAAACCAAGACTAAACCAAGACTAAACCAGAACTAAACCAAGACTAAACCAAGACTAAACCAGGACTAAACCAGACTAAACCAGGACTAAACCAAGACTAAACCAAGACTAAACCAGGACTAAACCAAGACTAAACCAGGACTAAACCAGACTAAACCAGGACTAAACCAGGACTAAACCAGGACTAAACAAGACTAAACCAGGACTAAACCAGGACTAAACCAAGACTAAACCAGACTAAACCAGGACTAAACCAAGACTAAACCAGACTAAACCAAGACTAAACCAGACTAAACCAAGGACTAAACCAGGACTAAACCAGGACTAAACCAAGACTAAACCAAGACTAAACCAGGACTAAACCAGGACTAAACCAAGACTAAACCAGGACTAAACCAGGACTAAACCAAGACTAAACCAGGACTAAACCAAGACTAAACCAAGACTAAACCAGGACTAAACCAAACTAAACCAGACTAAACCAGGACTAAACCAGGACTAAACCAGGACTAAACCAGAAAACCAGGACTAAACCAAGACTAAACCAGGACTAAACCAAGACTAAACCAAGACTAAACCAAGACTAAACCAGGACTAAACCAGGACTAAACCAGGACTAAACCAAGACTAAACCAGGACTAAACCAGGACTAAACCAGGACTAAACCAAGACTAAACCAAGACTTAAACCAGGACTAAACCAGACTAAACCGGGAGTGATCCTGGACTAATCTTGGACTTGAGAGCAGAGAGAGAACCCCGAGCCTGTGGAGGAGGGTGATCGGGCGACGCCCTGTGGGGAGGTGAGCCTCACAGTGGGAGACGTGGGTGGACGTATCCCCGTGTACCACGTCCACTACACCCCGGCTTTTACCGGACTGACAAAACTCCAGACTGACCGTAGAAGTGGATTTCTGATTTGGTTTTGGCTTTTTTGATTATTCTGGTTTTGTTAGTCTCCATGGAAACACAGTGTCCAGCGTCAGGGAGAATCAGGTCATGAGAAACTAGGATCATCTCACTGGGTTTTTCAGAGAGTATCCAGGGTCCGAGGCATCCTGATTTATCAAGACTGGAGCTTGAACTGACGTAATAAAAACGACTCAAACTTCTACCAGGATAAGCCGTTTCATTCGTTCATTCGTTTTTCAATATAAAATCAAAAATAAGAAAATGAAAAAACAACAGTTTTCTTCATTATTTGTCTCCAAAACCAAAATGAAAAAACAGATAATGATTCGTTTTTTCAGTTTTCAATTTTGTGTTTAAATGAAAAATTACTTTCCCCTTCACGGAACCAGCGCGCAGACGATGACACAGAACCACTCGGACCACTGGTGTCGGTCTCAGTCCCGCTCTTGTCCTGGTCTGGTCTCGGACCTGGATCAGTCCTGGTTCAGTCCATATGCTATGCAAAAGTCCGGCATCGCAGTCACGGAAGTCACGTAAACGGGAAACGGTTGTCATCCGTTTTTTCCATTCTTCATTTAAACACAAAATCGAAAACTGAAAAAACGAAGAAAACTGTTCTTTTTTCGTTTTCTTATTTTTTGGTTTTATATTGAAAAACGAATGAACGAATGATACACGGATTCAGGATTTTTTTTTTTATAAAAAATTTTGTATTTATGAACAAAATAAAGCAGTGTACCTTTTAATACAGCCAACATTTAACCCCAGGCTCACCTCTGTTCACTCACATTATTCTGGACAAATTCAGTTAGTTCAGATCAAACTAAAAATCCATTTGTTAATCAGACATTTGTGGTAATATAGAAATAAGTGGTGTCATAAAGGCTGATTGACACTCACCTTTCTGTCCTGGGAGTCCTGGGATTCCTGGGGATCCTGCATTCACACAAATATTAGTATTAGTACAAGAAAATTTAGTAGTAGTAGTAGTAGTAGTAGTAGTAGTAGTAGTAGTAGTAGTACCTGTCTTGAGCCTGATGGCGTTGAGGCGTGAGTCCAGGCTCTTTGTACTGGAGTTTAACATCATCAGGTCAGTCTGAAATCTGTGGATCTGACCTTCAGCTCCACACTGACTCTCCACCTGCACACACACATCACCACTGTTAGGACAAAAACACAAAAACTAGCATGCTAACAGCGCACCAGCTTTACTAAAAGAAAACGCTTTACGACACAGTGGATTTATGGTGCGTTCGTTTATCCATCTGACTTTTGGAGGTCCGAGGACGTTGCCTCGCGACAGACACAATGACACGCCCCGTTTCCTCGGGTGGAGGAACTTGGAAAAACTCAGAGGAGATCGAGTAAAGATTCTGAGACAGAATCCAAGACCCGTGCACCCAGTGTCACTTTGAAGTATGAAGTGTTTTCATTGTGTTTGCAGCTTTGGTGGTTTAAATGACAATTTCAGTCACTCATATCACTGCAGTACTTTACTACGTCTGTTTTACTGCAGTACTTTACTACGTCTGTTTTACTGCAGTACTTTACTACGTCTGTTTTACTGCAGTACTTTACTACGTCTGTTTTTACTGCAGTACTTTACTACGTCTGTTTTACTGCAGTACTTTACTACGTCTGTTTTACTGCAGTACTTTACTACGTCTGTTTTACTGCAGTACTTTACTACGTCTGTACTTTACTACGTACTGCTGTAGTACTTTACTACGTCTGTATTACTGTCTACTGTACTTTTACTACGTCTGTTTTACTGTCTGTAGTACTTTACTACGTCTGTTTTACTGCAGTACTTTACTACACTGCAGTACTGTCTGTTTTACTTACTGTCTGTATTTAGTACTTTACTACGTCTGTATTACTACGTCTGTAGCAGTACTTTACTACGTCTGTTTTATTACTGTCTGTAGTACTTTACTACGTCTGTCTGTATTACTGTCTGAGTACTTTACTACGTCTGTCTGTATTACTGCAGCAGTACTTTACTATGTCTGTATTACTACTGTCTGCAGTACTTTACTACGTCTGTATTACTGTCTGTCTGCAGTACTTTACTACGTCTGTTTACTGCAGTACTTTACTACGTACTTTTACTAACTGTACTTTACTACGTCTGTATTACTGCAGTACTTTACTACGTCTGTACTTACTACTGCAGTACTTTACTACGTCTGTTTTACTGCAGTACTTTACTACGTCTGTTTTACTGCACTGTCTGTACTGTACTTTACTACGTCTGTATTACTGCAGTACTACGTCTGTATTAGTACTTTACTACTGTCTGTTTTACTGTCTGTAGTACTTTACTACGTCTGTTTTACTGCAGTACTTTACTACGTCTGTTTTACTGCAGTACTTTACTACGTCTGTATTACTGCAGTACTGCATCTGTTTACTGCAGTACTTTACTACGTCTGTATTACTGTCTGTAGTACTTTACTACGTCTGTATTACTGCAGTACTTTTACTACGTCTGTTACTACGTCTGCAGTACTTTACTACGTCTGTATTACTGCAGTACTTTACTACTGTCTGTACTTTACTGTCAGTACTTTACTACTGTCTGTATTTACTACGTACTGCACTGTCTGTATTACTGCAGTACTTTATGTCTGTAGTACTTTACTACNCCGCTCGGACTGCTGGTCCCGGTCTCAGTCCGCTCTGGTCTGGTCTGGTCCCGGTCTGGTCTCGGACCTGGATCAGTCCTGGTTCAGTCCGTACGAGGTGCAAAAGTTCGGCATCGCAGTCACGGAAGTCACGTAAAACGGCCGTTATCAGTTTTTTCCATTTTTTTTCATTTAAACACAAAATCAAAAACTGAACAAACAAATCATTATCTGTTTTTTCATTTTGGTTTTGGAGACAAATAATGAAGAAAACTGTTGTTTTTTCGTTTTCTTATTTTTGGTTTTATATTGAAAAATGAATGAACGAACGACACACTGATTCAGACATTATGCAGAACTCAGTTTTAAGTATTTTGTCCTTCCACAAAATTTTTCTGTTTCTCATGAGGCCCCATGGAAAAAAACACTATTTTCCAGACTATTGAGTGCACCTGAACATACGCCACATCAACTAAATTTTAACATCAAAATTTTAATTGTACATACATAGGCCGCACCTGAATATAAGCCGCAAGTGTCTGCATCTTCAAGAACGTTTTTTCAAGTTCAGGCGTCTGCTTTTATCATCTCTGAAAGTTTTTGTCGTGTTTTTGCGTTGAGTCAGTTCGTCACTTCAAAATCTCACCACCACCGACTCAGTGACGCCGAGTTCACGTGCAGCAGCAGCAGCAGCAGCAGCTCTGTTTCCTTCTTCCACAGATACATCAGTCTGGTTCAAAACACAATCGAACGAGCATCTTCCTTCCCTCGTCTCCCCCCGCGCTCTACTGCGCATGTCTCCTGCAGAAAGAGCCTCTGTTCTGTCTGTATCATGTCAGTGTCTTGGAGCATTTCAGCAGATTTCAGACTCTCTCGGGGTCTACGTTAGTTCTATCAATCAGGTCTGAGTGTGACGTTCAGCTACTGAATTTTGAGACGTTTCTTCTCGTCATTTACACACAAACTATTTGAGTGCACTGACAGTATCACGAGCGAGTGTGGAAACTTCACGTGAACCTTAGATCCATGTGTTTTCTGCTCTCAGGCTGCGAGTATCCACTGTGTTTCCAAACCATAGACCGTAAATATGAAAGAGCAATGTGCCAAACAAAAAATCCGTCCATATATTCGCCGCACGGTTCAGAAAGTGTGAGAAAAAAGTTGCAGTTTATAATCCGGAACTTACGGTAACTGCCCACCCCTGCCGTACACTATAGACTTTCAGTGTAGACTTAATGTACTCATCTATAACTTTAACTACCAACAAAACAAATGCAGATTGATTTTTAGTACTTTGATGCAATTCTAAATATAGGTTAACAAAAGTCTTTTTAACTCACCTTGTTCTCCTTTTGTCCCTGTAGATCCAGCGTCACCTGCACACAGCACAGAATTTTATTTACCGACTGTCGTATGTTAAGATTAGTTTTCACTTTCCCCAAGCGTTTTTAACATGTTTAAATATTTTTTTTTTTATTTAAATGTTCTTTTTTCTCATGTGACTAGCCACTGTGTACCATTTGACTAGATAAATGCCACTTAAAGGTTGTATGATTTTTTTTTTTTTCAGTTTCAAATTGTCAATGAAAGTTTAAAATACCATTACAGAGCTGCAGCAGCCTTGTAATTATGATGACCAAAAAAAAAAAAGAATGAAAATCTATCAACTGTGGACTTAGTGAGGCCAGATAAACATCGGCCAATAGAAAACAAGGTTGCCTCATTTTCTATTGGCTGTTAGGTTGTCAATCAAACTCTCTACGTTTCCAGGGTAACTATGCAGCGGTTCTTAGAGGCTTTTTCTACTTGTAGCTTCCTCGCAGTTCGCACAAAGTTTGTTGCGATGCCGGACGAGAATCCACGAGCAGTTCTCCGCAAAAGAAAGTCAGTTTTTGAGGTCGCTGAAAGAAGAAAAGAAGGAGAAAAGGAGCGAAGACAAACTGAGGTGGTTCTTGGAGATTCCTTTCAGCGATTGCGCGACTGAAGCAGACGAAGGGTCTAAAAACTGAGGTGTCGGTCTCCAAATGATTTCTAGAGGAACATTTGAAAAAGGCCTGTCGCTGTATTTCTCTTTCCTTAAAAAATCCCCTATACAACCTTTAAAGGCAAGGCAAGGCAAGTTTATTTGTACAGCACAATTTGTACACAAAGTAATTCAAAGTGCTTTACAGAATAAGAAATACATTAAAATCATAATAAAAAGAAATCAAAACATAAATAATCATGAAGATTAAAAGTAAAAAAGAGAGACATAAATTGGAGAGAAGAGTGCGGAATGAAAACCTTTCAGTTATTTGCACAGTTAAACAGAAATGTTTTGAGTCTGGATTTAAACAGCGTCACAGAAGAGTCTGTCTCACATGTTCAGACTGTTCCAGGTTTTAGCTGCATGAACCTGAAACTCTGACTCCCCTTGTTTAGTCGTGACTCTGGGCACCAGCAGGAGTTGGTCCCTGAGCTCCTCAGAGTGTGAGATGTTCATATGACACTAACATGTCACAGATGGACTTTGGTGCTCGGCCATGGAGACACTTGTACAAGCAGAGCTGCTTTAAAGTCTCTGAGGCACAGGAGCCAGTGCAGAGACCTGAGCACAGGACTTATGTGCTCGTACTTCCTAGTTCGAGTAAGGACCCGAGGTGCACTGTGTAACTTTTCTGGTACCTTGTTTCCACGGAGAGGCGTCGCAGTATGACATTAAACTCATTCATGCTGCTTTTATTCAATTACAGGTGTTTTTACTGCTCAAAAATAATGATTGAAGACTGTAAAGCTGCACCGTGGAACGTTCCGGGCGGGTTAAAAAGCGTCGCACTGACCGCGGGTGAAAGGAAAGTCGTAATTCCAGCTGACCTATCGAGGCGGCGAGTGAGACGGAGCCGACGGTCTGAGGGAAATGTCAGCGCTCCTCATCCATCAGCTGCTCCTCATCCATCAGCTGTTCTCATCAGAGGAGGACGAGAGGAGGACAGGAGCCGATCATCACCGCCATCGTCTCAGCACGCCAGCGGAAATATAATGTACCACAAAGGATGGCGCTCCCGGTTTACACGCGCGGCTCGGTCTGACACGCACGGGGTTTTGTTTTTTTAGAATTTTTGGTCGAAGGAAATGCAGTGTTAGAGCAGTCGGTCCGGACAGCGTGTGGTGTATGTGGCAGAGAGTCCTGTTCCAGCTGAAACCAGGACTAAACCAGGACTAAACCAGGACTAAACCAGGACTGACTAAACCAGGACTAAACCAGGACTAAACCAGGACTAAACCAGGACTAAACCAGGACTAAACCAGGACTGAACCAGGACTAAACCAGACTAAACAGGACTAGGACTAAACCAGGACCAGGTCTAAACCAGGACTAAACCAGGACTGAACCAGGACCAAACCAGAACTAAACCAGGACTGAACCAGGACTAAACCAGGTCTAAACCAGGTCTAACCAGGACTAAACGAGGTCTAAACCAGACTAAAGAACTAAGGACTAAACCAGGTCTAAACCAGGACTAACCAGGACTAAACAAGGACTAAACCAGGACTGAACCAGGACCAAACCAGAACTAAACCAGGACTGAACCAGGACTAAACCAGGTCTAAACCAGGTCTTAACCAGGACTAAACGAGGTCTAAACCAGGACTAAAGCAGAACTAAACCAGGTCTAAACCAGGACTACACCAGGACTAAACAAGGACTAAACCAGGACTAAACCAGGACTAACCAGGAACTAAACCAGGACTAAACCAGGACTAACCACTAAACAGGACTAAACCAGGACTGAAACCAGGACTAAACCAGGACTGAACCAGGACCAAACCAGAACTAAACCAGGACTGAACCAGGACTAAACAGGACTAAACCAGGTCTAAACCAGGACTAAACCAGGACTGAACCAGGACCAAACCAGAACTAAACCAGGACTGAACCAGGACTAAACCAGGTCTAAACCAGGTCTTAACCAGGACTAAACGAGGTCTAAACCAGGACTAAAGCAGAACTAAACCAGGTCTAAACCAGGACTACACCAGGACTAAACAAGGACTAAACCAGGACTGAACCAGGACCAAACCAGAACTAAACCAGGACTGAACCAGGACTAAACCAGGTCTAAACCAGGTCTTAACCAGGACTAAACGAGGTCTAAACCAGGACTAAAGCAGAACTAAACCAGGTCTAAACCAGGACTACACCAGGACTAAACAAGGACTAAACCAGAACTAAACCAGAACTAAACCAGGTCTAAACCAGGACTACACCAGGACTAAAACAGGACTAAACCAGAACTAAACCAGGTCTAAACCAGGACTACACCAGGACTGAACCAGGACCAAACCAGAACTAAACCAGGACTGAACCAGGACTAAACCAGGTCTAAACCAGGTCTAAACCAGGACTAAACCAGGACTGAACCAGGACCAAACCAGAACTAAACCAGGACTGAACCAGGACTAAACCAGGTCTAAACCAGGTCTTAACCAGGACTAAACGAGGTCTAAACCAGGACTAAAGCAGAACTAAACCAGGTCTAAACCAGGACTACACCAGGACTAAACAAGGACTAAACCAGGACTGAACCAGGACCAAACCAGAACTAAACCAGGACTGAACCAGGACTAAACCAGGTCTAAACCAGGTCTTAACCAGGACTAAACGAGGTCTAAACCAGGACTAAAGCAGAACTAAACCAGGTCTAAACCAGGACTACACCAGGACTAAACAAGGACTAAACCAGAACTAAACCAGAACTAAACCAGGTCTAAACCAGGACTACACCAGGACTAAAACAGGACTCAACCACGACTCAACCAGGATTAAACCAGGACTGAACCAGGACTAAACTAGGACTAAACCAGGACTAAAACAGGACTAAACCAAGACTAAACCAGGACTAAACCAAGACTAAACCAGGACTACACCAGGACTAAACCAGGTCTAAACCAGGTCTACACCAGGAGTAAACCAGGATTAAACCAGGACTAAACCAGGACTAAACTAAGACTAAACCAAGACTAAACCAAGACTAAACCAGGACTACACCAGGACTAAACCAGGACTACACCAGGAGTAAACCAGGATTAAACCAGGACTAAACCAGGACTAAACTAAGACTAAACTAAGACTAAACCAAGACTAAACCAAGACTAAACCAGGACTAAACCAGACTAAACCAGGACTAAACCAGGACTAAACCAGGACTAAACCAAGACTAAACCAGGACTAAACCAAGACTAAACCAGGACTAAACCAGGACTAAACCAGGACTAAACCAGACTAAACCAGGACTAAACCAGGACTAAACCAAGACTAACCCAGGACTAAACCAGGATTAAACCAGGACTAAACCAAGACTAAACCAGGACTAAACCAGGACTAAACCAAGACTAAACCAGACTAAACCAAGACTAAACCAGGACTAAACCAAGACTAAACCAGGACTAAACCAAGACTAAACCAAGGACTAAACCAGGACTAAACCAAGACTAAACCAAGACTAAACCAAGACTAAACCAGGACTAAACCAAGACTAAACCAGGACTAAACCAAGACTAAACCAAGACTAAACCAGGACTAAACCAAGACTAAACCAGGACTAAACCAGGACTAAACCAAGACTAAACCAGTAAACCAGGACTAAACCAGGACTAAACCAGGACTAAACCAAGACTAAACCAAGACTAAACCAGGACTAAAAACCAGGACTAAACCAAGACTAAACCAGGACTAAACCAGGACTAAACCAAGATTAAACCAGGACTAAACCAAGACTAAACCAAGACTAAACCAGGACTAAACCAGGACTAAACCAGGACTAAACCAAGACTAAACCAGACTAAACCAGGACTAAACCAGGACTAAACCAGGACTAAACCAAGACTAAACCAAGACTAAACCAGGACTAAACCAGGACTAAACCGGGAGTGATCCTGGACTAATCTTGGACTTGAGAGCAGAGAGAGAACCCCGAGCCTGTGGAGGAGGGTGATCGGGCGACGCCCTGTGGGGAGGTGAGCCTCACAGTGGGAGACGTGGGTGGACGTATCCCCGTGTACCACGTCCACTACACCCCGGCTTTTACCGGACTGACAAAACTCCAGACTGACCGTAGAAGTGGATTTCTGATTTGGTTTTGGCTTTTTTGATTATTCTGGTTTTGTTAGTCTCCATGGAAACACAGTGTCCTGCGTCAGGGAGAATCAGGTTATGAGAAACTAGGATCATCTCACTGGGTTTTTCAGAGAGTATCCAGGGTCCGAGGCATCCTGATTTATCAAGACTGGAGCTTGAACTGACGTAATAAAAACGACTCAAAACTTCTACCAGGATAAGCCGTTTCATTCGTTCATTCGTTTTTCAATGTAAAACCAAAAATAAGAAAATGAAAAAACAACAGTTTTCTTCATTATTTGTCTCCAAAACCAAAATGAAAAAAATGATTCGTTTTTTCAGTTTTCAATTTTGTGTTTAAATGAAAAATTACTTTCCCCTTCACGGAACCAGCGCGCAGACGATGACACAGAACCACTCGGACCACTGGTGTCGGTCTCAGTCCCGCTCTTGTCCTGGTCTGGTCTCGGACCTGGATCAGTCCTGGTTCAGTCCATATGCTATACAAAAGTCCGGCATCGCAGTCACGGAAGTCACGTAAACGGGAAACGGTTGTTATCCGTTTTTTCCATTCTTCATTTAAACACAAAATCGAAAACTGAAAAAATGAAGAAAACTGTTCTTTTTTCGTTTTCTTATTTTTTGGTTTTATATTGAAAAACGAATGAACGAATGATACACGGATTTTTTTTTTTTATAAAAAATTTTGTATTTATGAACAAAATAAAGCAGTGTACCTTTTAATACAGCCAACATTTAACCCCAGGCTCACCTCTGTTCACTCACATTATTCTGGACAAATTCAGTTAGTTCAGATCAAACTAAAAATCCATTTGTTAATCAGACATTTGTGGTAATATAGAAATAAGTGGTGTCATAAAGGCTGATTGACACTCACCTTTATGTCCTGGGCTTCCTGGGAGTCCTGGGATTCCTGGGGATCCTGCATTCACACAAATATTAGTATTAGTACAAGAAAATTTTGTAGTAGTAGTAGTAGTAGTAGTAGTAGTAGTAGTAGTAGTAGTAGTAGTAGTAGTAGTACCTGTCTTGAGCCTGATGGCGTTGAGGCGTGAGTCCAGGCTCTTTGTACTGGAGTTTAACATCATCAGGTCAGTCTGAAATCTGTGGATCTGACCTTCAGCTCCACACTGACTCTCCACCTGCACACACACGTCACCACTGTTAGGACAAAAACACAAAAACTAGCATGCTAACAGCGCACCAGCTTTACTAAAAGAAAACGCTTTACGACACAGTGGATTTATGGTGCGTTCGTTTATCCATCTGACTTTTGGAGGTCCGAGGACGTTGCCTCGCGACAGACACAATGACACGCCCCGTTTCCTCGGATGGAGGAACTTGGAAAAACTCAGAGGAGATCGAGTAAAGATTCTGAGACAGAATCCAAGACCCGTGCACCCAGTGTCACTTTGAAGTATGAAGTGTTTTCATTGTGTTTGCAGCTTTGGTGGTTTAAATGACAATTTCAGTCACTCATATCACTGCAGTACTTTACTACGTCTGTTTTACTGCAGTATTTTACTACGTCTGTTTTACTGCAGTACTTTACTACGTCTGTTTTACTGCAGTACTTTACTACGTCTGTTTTACTGCAGTACTTTACTACGTCTGTTTTACTGCAGTACTTTACTACGTCTGTTTTACTGCAGTACTTTACTACGTCTGTTTTACTGCAGTACTTTACTACATCTGTATTACTGCAGTACTTTACTACGTCTGTATTACTGCAGTACTTTACTACGTCTGTTTTACTGCAGTACTTTACTACGTCTGTTTTACTGCAGTACTTTACTACGTCTGTATTACTGCAGTACTTTACTACGTCTGTATTACTGCAGTATTTTACTACGTCTGTATTAGTGCAGTACTTTACTACGTCTGTATTACTGCAGTACTTTACAACGTCTGTATTACTGCAGTACTTTACTATGTCTGTATTAGTGCAGTACTTTACTACGTCTGTATTAGTGCAGTACTTTACTACGTCTGTATTACTGCAGTACTTTACAACGTCTGTATTACTGCAGTACTTTACTATGTCTGTATTACTGCAGTACTTTACTACGTCTGTATTACTGCAGTACTTTACTACGTCTGTTTTACTGCAGTACTTTACTACGTCTGTTTTACTGCAGTACTTTACTACGTCTGTTTTACTGCAGTACTTTACTACGTCTGTTTTACTGCAGTACTTTACTACGTCTGTTTTACTGCAGTACTTTACTACGTCTGTATTACTGCAGTATTTTACTATGTCTGTATTAGTGCAGTACTTTACTACGTCTGTTTTACTGCAGTACTTTACTACGTCTGTTTTACTGCAGTACTTTACTACGTCTGTTTTAGTGCAGTACTTTACTACGTCTGTTTTACTGCAGTACTTTACTACGTCTGTATTACTGCAGTACTTTACTACGTCTGTATTACTGCAGTACTTTACTACGTCTGTATTACTGCAGTACTTTACTACGTCTGTATTACTGCAGTATTTTACTACGTCTGTATTAGTGCAGTACTTTACTACGTCTGTATTACTGCAGTACTTTACTGCATCTGTATTACTGCAGTACTTTACTATGTCTGTATTAGTGCAGTACTTTACTACGTCTGTATTAGTGCAGTACTTTACTACGTCTGTATTACTGCAGTACTTTACAACGTCTGTATTACTGCAGTACTTTACTATGTCTGTATTAGTGCAGTACTTTACTACGTCTGTTTTACTGCAGTACTTTACTACGTCTGTTTTACTGCAGTACTTTACTACGTCTGTTTTACTGCAGTACTTTACTACGTCTGTATTACTGCAGTATTTTACTACGTCTTTATTAGTGCAGTACTTTACTACGTCTGTATTACTGCAGTACTTTACTACGTCTGTATTACTGCAGTATTTTACTACGTCTGTATTAGTGCAGTACTTTACTACGTCTGTATTACTGCAGTACTTTACTACGTCTGTATTACTGCAGTACTTTACTATGTCTGTATTAGTGCAGTACTTTACTACGTCTGTATTACTGCAGTACTTTACTACGTCTGTTTTACTGCAGTACTTTACTACGTCTGTTTTACTGCAGTACTTTACTACGTCTGTTTTAGTGCAGTACTTTACTACGTCTGTATTACTGCAGTACTTTATTACGTCTGTTTTACTGCAGTACTTTACTACATCTGTTTTACTGCAGTACTTTACTACGTCTGTATTACTGCAGTACTTTACTACGTCTGTATTACTGCAGTATTTTACTATAGCTGTTTTACTGCAGTACTTTACTATGTTTGTATTAGTGCAGTACTTTACTACGTCTGTTTTACTGCAGTACTTTACTCCATCTGTATTACTGCAGTACTTTACTACATCTGTATTACTGCAGTACTTTACTACATCTGTATTACTGCAGTACTTTACTACGTCTGTTTTACTGCAGTAATTTACTACGTCTGTATTATTGCAGTACTTTATTACGTCTGTTTTACTGCAGTCCTTTACTACGTCTGTTTTACTGCAGTCCTTTACTACGTCTGTATTAGTGCAGTACTTTACTACGTCTGTTTTACTGCAGTACTTTACTACGTCTGTATTAGTGCAGTACTTTACTACGTCTGTTTTACTGCAGTACTTTACTACGTCTGTATTAGTGCAGTACTTTACTGCGTCTGTATTACTGCAGTACTTTACTACGTCTGTATTAGTGCAGTACTTTACTACGTCTGTTTTACTGCAGTACTTTACTACGTCTGTATTAGTGCAGTACTTTACTACGTCTGTTTTACTGCAGTACTTTACTACGTCTGTATTACTGCAGTACTTTACTGCGTCTGTATTAGTGCAGTACTTTACTGCATCTGTATTAGTGCAGTACTTTACTGTGTCTGTATTAGTGCAGTACTTTACTGCGTCTGTTTTACTGCAGTACTTTACTGTATTAGTGCAGTCCTTTACTGCATCTGTATTAGTGCAGTACTTTACTGCATCTGTATTAGTGCAGTACTTTACTGCATCTGTATTAGTGCAGTACTTTACTGCATCTGTATTAGTGCAGTACTTTACTGCATCTGTATTAGGGCAGTACTTTACTGCATCTGTATTAGTGCAGTACTTTACTGCATCTGTATTAGTGCAGTACTTTACTGCATCTGTATTAGTGCAGTACTTTACTGCATCTGTATTAGTGCAGTACTTTACTGCGTCTGTTTTACTGCAGTACTTTACTGTATTAGTGCAGTACTTTACTGCATCTGTATTAGTGCAGTACTTTACTGCATCTGTATTAGTGCAGTACTTTACTGCATCTGTATTAGTGCAGTACTTTACTGCATCTGTATTAGTGCAGTACTTTACTGCATCTGTATTAGGGCAGTACTTTACTGCATCTGTATTAGTGCAGTACTTTACTGTGTCTGTATTAGTGCAGTACTTTACTGCGTCTGTTTTACTGCAGTACTTTACTGCGTCTGTATTAGTGCAGTACTTTACTGCATCTGTATTAGTGCAGTACTTTACTGCATCTGTATTAGGGCAGTACTTTACTGCATCTGTATTAGTGCAGTACTTTACTGCATCTGTATTAGTGCAGTACTTTACTGCATCTGTATTAGGGCAGTACTTTACTGCATCTGTATTAGTGCAGTACTTTACTGCATCTGTATTAGGCAGTACTTTACTGCATCTGTATTAGTGCAGTACTTTACTGTGTCTGTATTAGTGCAGTACTTTACTGCATCTGTATTAGGGCAGTACTTTACTGCATCTGTATTAGGGCAGTACTTTACTGTGTCTGTATTAGTGCAGTACTTTACTGCATCTGTATTAGGGCAGTACTTTACTGCATGTCTGTATTAGTGCAGTACTTTACTGCATCTGTATTAGGGCAGTACTTTACTGCGTCTGTTTTACTGCAGTACTTTACTGCATCTGTATTAGTGCAGTACTTTACTGCGTCTGTTTTACTGCAGTACTTTACTGCATCTGTATTAGGGCAGTACTTTACTGCATCTGTATTAGTGCAGTACTTTACTGCATCTGTATTAGGGCAGTACTTTACTGTGTCTGTATTAGTGCAGTACTTTACTGCGTCTGTCTTATTACTGCTGTACTTTACTGTACTTTACTGTGTACTGCATCTGTATTAGGGCAGTACTTTACTGCATCTGTATTAGGGCAGTACTTTACTGCGTCTGTTTTACTGCAGTACTTTACTGCGTCTGTATACATCATGATTTACACTGTGAGTGTTTGTGTGGTGCCAGAGTCCTGACCTGGTTCTTGAGGGTCGTGATTTGTCCCTTCAGGTTCTGTGTCTCCAGGCTCGTGTTCTTGACCAGACTCTGGAAGTCTGCTGGACTTTGTGACAGCTGAGCGGACATTTGGCTGGACTGATGGAGACTGGACCCTGACTGTCCACACGAGAAAACTGAAAGAAAAGTCCAGGAGGTCGATTAGAACAACAGAGGCAGAGCAGATCTGTGTGGTTTTCTGGCGATAACACAAAGAACTTCTCTCTGCGTACAAACTTACACTTTAGTTTAGTTAAGTTAAACATGCGCTAAACCACTTTTTGGTTGGGGGTTTTTCACTTTCTTGTTTCTGTGGACATGTCTTTGCTCTGCCTGCAATGTTCCACAGTATGAAAACAGCTCTACTTTTATTCAATTACAAGACTAGGACTGGACCAGAACTACACCATGATTACATTAGCTCTGCTTGACATTTATTCACTTACAGTTCATTTTAAAGCTGAAAAATACCTAGAAAAACAAACATTCTGACTGTGAGCGGGCTCGCCTTTCCACAGATCTGACCTGTGACTTGATCTGGTTTGATCTCCACGAATATAGAAAAGTTTATAAAGCTGTACTGTGAAACATTCCGGGCAAATCAATAACACGTCCTTGGAGAAAAGCATTTGACGGACGCTCCACCAGAAAAGTTACACAATGCACCTTTAAGCTTTTACAAATCAAATCTTCCGTCGTATTGGTTCTGACTGGTTATCCGCGGCGGTTCAGGGCGAGGTTGTGGTTAGATACGACTGGATTCCTGTTATGTTCGGCGTCCCCTCGCAGACGCCGCACGCTCTGTCTCCTCGTGTTATTTTGCACAGTTTAGCTGCGAGTCTTTGGCAGAAGTTCACATTTTCCATGTTTGAACACCACCGCTGGGGCATGTTACCCAGATGTGAGAAGACAACAGGGCAGAGGACACATCCCTGAGGGCCTCCCATTCCTTCAAGGAATTCAAGGCTTTCTTATTGCCAAAGATAAACAACAATTTATGAATTTCCAGCGTTAGTTAGTTACTTAGTTAATAATAATCAGTGTTGGGCAAGTTACTTCAAAACTGTAATCTGTTATTTATTCCTTGTTACTGTCATTTTAAAGTAATTTGTTACATTACAATATTACTGTTGTACTGTTCTCACTGGCCATGTTATTTTTTTTATTCTGATTTAAGTATGTCATTGTGCACTGGGGCGGTTTGCAGCCGAGTGTGAAGCGGCTGGGATGAGGATCAGCTCTTCTACGTCCGAGGTCGTGGTCCTCGAGTGGATAAAGGTGGTTTGTCGTCTTCGGGTGGATGGAGAGTCCCTGCCTCAAGTGGAGGAGTTCAAGTATGTCGGGGTCTTGTTCTCGAGTGAGGGGAGGACGGAGCGTGAGATTGACAGGTGGACAGGTGCGGCGTCTGCAGTGATGCGGTCGCTGTATCGGACCGTTGTGGTGAAGAGGAGCTGAGTCGAAAGGCGAAGCTCTTGATTTAACCGGTCAGTCTTTGTTCCTACTCTCACCTCTGGTCATGAGCTTTGGGTAGTGACCGAAAGGATGAGATCGCGGATACAAGCGCTTGAAATGAATTTCCTCCACAGGGCGTCTGCGCTTCCTTAGAAATAGGGTGAGGAGCTCAGTCACACGGGAGGAGCTCGGAGTAGAGCCGCTGCTCCTCCACGTCGAGAGGAGCAGCTGAGGTGGTTAGAGCATCTGTTCTGGATGCTTCCTGGACGAGGCCCCGGGGAAAACCCAGGACACGCTGGAGGGACTATGGTAAATGGTCACATTTTTCTATAGCGCTTTTTCACCTTCAAGGCACTCAAAGAGCTTTACAACAAGGAACCACTCACCCATTCACACACCAGTGTACGCAGACACTTTGGGCAAGGTGGGTTAAGTGTCTTGCCCAAGGACACAACAGCAGCATTCATCTGTGGAAGCTGGAATCACACCAGCCAACCTGTGGGTCAGTGGATCTGACCGCTCAACCTGTGATGTTTTTTCTTATGTCGAGAGCTGGATTCAAACTGCCAACCTTCAGATCAGTGGGCGAATGTTCTACCAACTGAGCTACGGCCGGGACTACGTCTCTGGGCTGACCTGGGAACGCCTCCGGGTCCCTCTGGAGGAGCTGGACGAAGTGTCTGGGGTGAAGGAAGTCTGGGAGTCCCTGCTTAGACTGCTGCCCCTGCGACCCGGCCCCAGTTAAGCAGAAGAAAATGGATGGATTTAATTATTCCAAAATAAATACTTCGGAATTAAATTATTCTTCTTCGAGTTTACATGGAAATAATAATTCTGGATTGAAGTTTACGTGGCTTTATTTAAATCCACTCAATGTCTGAGGGTGGAGAAGGTTCTGGTTGGACAAACACACAAACGGATTTACATCGACCAAAACAAAACCACACACTCCAGCTGCTACCGGCTTTTTTTATCATCTCGGTTTGTTGTTACGCGTAGGGATGCACACCACTGTTCGCTCACTCACACAAACTGTGGAACAACAGTCCAAACCCAGACTCCTGAACCAGCGGGAGCAGCTCCGGTTCAGGTCGGGCCCAGATCAGTTGTAGCGGGGAGTAGTGTTTGGTGCCTCGGCCTGAGAAGAGCTTTCCCCGGGGAAGAACCAAGAGCGAGAAGGATGGACCAAACAAACGGGATCAACGCTTCTGTCTGGATGTTTTGCGCCACCTCAGTACCAGTCGCAGTCCTCGAGCACGGTCGTCCACACACATTCTCACTTTTACTGGTCTCGCTGGTCCCCGTCTGGACTCAGCACATGGAGGATGGAGACTATGGACCTGTCTGCCCAAGGAGGGGCCACGTGCTACTGTGAGTGCTCCCATGTCTTTGCTACCTTAAATAGTCTTTTAGATACAGCGATCTGAAAGTGGCTCCTTGGAAAACTCTGCTCAAAACAGGTCAGGGGGGAGTCAACAAAATATTCTTGTAATAACAAAACTATAAAGAGTTGGGAGTTAAAATTTGGGACTTTTCCTATTGGGAAGTGTGTGAACCTCCTACAGTTTTTTCAGTCAAATCTTAGGCTACGTTCAGACTGCAGGGCTTAAAGGTTGTATGGAGGATTTTTTTTGTTTCAAATTGTCAATGAAAGTTTAAAATACCATTACAGAGCTGCAGCAGCCTTGTAATTATGATGACCAAAAAAAAAAAAGAATGAAAATTTATCAACTGTGGACGTGTTGAGGTCAGATAAACATCAGCCAATAGAAAACGAGGCTGCCTCTTTATCTATTGGCTGTCAGGTCATCAATTAAACTCCCTATGTTTCTAGTGTAACTGACTCATTGGGATGCGGGGATCACGCGGTTTATGCAGCGGTTCTTAGAGGCTTTTTCAAATTGTAGCTTCCTCACATTTCGCACAAAGTTTGTTGCGATGGCGGACGAGAATCCACGACCAGTTCGCCGCAAAAGAAAGTCGGTTTTTGAGGTCGCTGAAAGAAGAAGAGAAGGGGAAAAGGAGTGAAGACAAACCGAGGTGATTCTTGGAGATTCCTTCCAGCGACTGCGTGAATGAAGCAGACGAAGGGTCTAAAAACTGACGCGTCGGTTGCTAAATTATTTCTAGACGGGTCATTTCAACGCGCACTGGCCATTAAAAAGAAATGTGATTTTTAGAGTAAAGAGGCGGGAGGAGGTGTTTCTACTGAGGCTGTGGAGGAGGAAGGTGGTGTCACGCATGCACAATATTTGTAAAAGAACTGTCGCTGTATTTCTCTTCCCTTAAAAAAATCCTCTATACAACCTTTAAGGCTCAATTTGGATTTTTTTGTGAAATCCGATGTTTTTGTGAGGTCGTTCACATTTCCAGTTAAATGTGACTTGTATGTGACTCCAGTTTGAACATTAAACGGTCCAAAAGTGTCCCACATGTGACACTGGAGACACGACGACGTCAACCGCAGCGAGCGTCTCTGTGTTTACGGAAGTTGTCCAAACATGGACGCAGCATCGAGCACCTGGAGATTTTAAAGTTCCTCTCGTACCGGAGCCAGAACATGAACAACTTACTTGTTTTAAGGAGGAGATTGAAAAGGAGAAGGACGAGGTTTTTGGTCGTGGTGTTTTGTGGTGAGTGGTGATGTGCTTCACTTCAGTGACACGGAGTTCATTAACAATTTTCACCTACTTCAGCGCAGAATAGTGACGTTTGTGTCTTGTTGATAACGTGTAGGTGGATGAATGCACTTTGGCCGTTCACACTGAAGTCACATGTCAAAAGATCAGATATGTATCAGTTTCAGGAGCACATATCCAAGTGTCCTGGGTCACATTTGAAAAAAAATCAGATCTGTGTGGTTCAGACTGTCATTAAAAGATCAGATACAGGAACACAGGGGCCAAAAAATCGGACTTGGGTCACTTCAGGCTGCAGTCTGAACGCAGCCTTTGATCTGATTCCACCTAACAAGGTCACACCTATTTTCTTATTTACAGCTATTTATGTTGCTCTTTACATCTTATTTTAAATCATCATTATTATTGTTGTTGATAGGTTCGGTGTCGCTCTGCACACAACTATTGTCTTATTGTTAAATTTGTCCTCTAGAGGTCAGTGTTTCTCCAAGGCCTCAGACACGTCGAACCATTTGAGACAAAATTGCGACTGAGGTGTCAGTGCTTCATGAGGCTCCATTCGCCCAACACTAGTAAATACACAAATACAAACACTGCACTGAGAAACTCTGTACTACACACAACCCCTCCCCTTTTTACTTTCTTTGTATGTGTTTTAGTTTTATATTTTGTTATGTCTGTCTTGTTCTTGATGTACTGGGTATCCAATCCCTCAAAACTGACAAATTATAAATAATAATAAAAAGAAATCGGACATGGTTGAGCAGGGGCATTCGGAGATTTGCCGTGGAATGACCCATGGTTTAAAACTCACAATTTTTCAAGTTTAGTTAGTTATTTCAAACCTTATCCCCTGAACTAATAATATTATTTTGTGTTTTAGAGGAGCTTTGACTCGAGCAAATACTCACCTTTATAAAGGAGGAAGATGTTTAAAGGCGTCTGCAGAACGAGGTAGATCACGATGACGATAAAACACCACGGTCTCCTCCGAGGGTACCTCTTCGATTCTGAAATACATCCCATAATAACAGTCATCACATCGGACAGGCCCACTGCAAAAGAATACTCCAGCCCTGTCAGCTGTCAATCAAACATCTGCCCCGAGGAGAGGGGGCGGGGCTAAAGTCACAGCGTCCGAGTGACAAGATCAGAACGGACGTGCTCATTTTTAAGGGACTCTGTGTAAGATCTTAAGATGACGAGTTACGAGGTAAATCTGTTCAAATGAAATACAGTTGAGTCAGTGCTAGTGCAGCTTCTGCAGCTCACAGGAGGAACTCTGGAGGTTCTGAGCTTCACACGAGGAATGAACGTGAACTGAGACTGAGACAAACGTGGACGTGTAATCTGTGTATCATTCATTCATTCATTTTTCAAAATAAACCAAAATTAAGAAAAAAACCAGAAGTGTCAAACTCAAATTCACAGAGGCCAAAATAAAAAACTGGAATTATGTTTTGAACCAAACTAAATGTTTATTGAAAAATTTCAACAACATCTGCATGTTTTCTCTTCTTTCAAGATATTTAATGTTAAACCTTTTCTTATTAAAATAAATGTTTAATAAGTTTTGCTTAAACAATGAATCCAGAACAAGCAGAATATAAAATAATAACAACATTTTAAATAAATCATGTCTCTATAGTCGATCTCTGTGCTGCGGCAGCTCTAACACATATTTGATTTGATCTCACGGGCCAAATATAATTATATCACGGGCCGAATTTGGCCCCCAGGCCTGAGTTTGACATGTCTGCTCTAAACTATTCTATTTGTCTCTAAGACCAAAATGAAGCTGATGATGTTTTCGATTTTGTGTTTAAATGAATAATGGAGAAAATGGATAACGACCGATTCCTGTTTCCGTGACTTAAAGTGCGATGCCGGACTGAACCATTTTTGAGTAAAATTAAAGGATTTTAAGTGGCCTTATAGTCCGAAAAATACAGTAAACGTCATACAGTGGAACATTCCAGCCAAAGTAATGACTTCTCCATAAACACAGCGGACCGTCCACCAGAAAAGTTACACTGTGCATCTTTAATAAATTGCATTTTACTTGAATTTTGTTGGGTTTTCTTCTTATTTTGTTTTGTTTTGTTTTTATTCCACCTCTTTCTTTATACTATATTAAAGTGATATTATATTTAAGGTGAAACTAGGTGATTTTCTTTACTGCTGCAGAGCACATGGTTTTCATTTTGTACAGAGCAATGTCGCCCCCTTCTGGTTACTCCTCGTCACTGCCAATTCTCCTCCAATTCTCAAACAAATACAGTTTCATTTTTTGGATCAAACACTTTTCTCCATGGAGATTTTTGGTTTTCGCTTTGTCTGGAATGTTCCACAGTACAACATTAAACCTTTTTATCATCACGGACACCAAATCAGACCAAGTTACAGGTCAGATCTGTGGAGAGGCGACGCCACACACAGTCAGAATGTTGTTTTTCTCGGAATTTTTAAGCTTTAAAACCAACTGTAATTGAATAAATGTCAAGTTACCTGGAAAGTTACACAATGCAGCTTTAATGAATCCTTTTTTTACATTTTATGACTGTATTTTTACTCACAAATGTTCGTTTTCAGAGTCTGTTGGATGGTTGTAAAATGTTGTAAACGCCTAAAAAGTTCAAGTGACATTAATCATTTGGACTTTTTCGTTTTCTCCGTGTTTTTCAGATTCAGGTTATTTCTAATGATGCCAAAAACGTGACCAGGCACATTTTTTGTCAAAGATTTTTGTTTTAAAAAAATATTACTGCGACTTGGAGCCTTTTCTTTGTTCCCCTCAGACGCCAAAGACTTGAAGGTCGATTAACAAAAACAACTTTAAATCATAACAGATTCATATTTTTTATACTTTTTGGGTGTAATCTAAAGATCTATCTCTAATTTAAAATAATATCTAAATAAATAAATAAATAATTAAATAAATAACAATTTAAATGACAGTTTGAAAACTTGGATTTCACAGTATTTGTAGTTTAGTCTTGATGTAGTCCTTTTAGTCTTGGTTTAGTCCTGGTTTAGTCCTGGTTTAGTCTTGGTTTAGTCCTGGTTTAGTCCTGGTTTAGACCTGGTTTAGTCCTGGTTTAGTCCTGGTTTAGACCTGGTTTAGACCCTGGTTTAGTCCTGGTTTAGTCCTGGTTTAGTCCTGGTTTAGTCCTGGTTTAGACCTGGTTTAGACCTGGTTTAGTCCTGGTTTAGTCCTGGTTTAGTCCTGGTTTAGTCCTGGTTTAGACCTGGTTTAGTCCTGTTTAGTCCTGGTTTAGACCTGGTTTAGTCCTGGTTTAGTCCTGGTTTAGTCCTGGTTTAGACCTGGTTAGACCTGGTTTAGTCCTGGTTTTAGTCCTGGTTTAGTCCTGGTTTAGTCCCGGTTTAGACCTGGTTTAGTCCTTTTTAGTCCTGGTTTAGACCTGGTTTAGTCCTGGTTTAGTCCTAGTTTAGTCCTGGCTTAATCCTGGTTCAGTCCTGGTTTAGTCTCGGTTTAGACCTGGTTTAGACCTGGTTTAGACCTAGTTTAGTCCTGGTTTAGTCCTGGTTTAGTCCTGGTTTAGACCTGGTTTAGACCTAGTTTAGTCCTAGTTTAGTCCTGGTTTAGTCCTGGTTTAGTCCTGATCTTGAGTTTGTCAGGTGATGAAAATTCAACATCAAATGTAAATACGTTATATAATTATTTAAATATAAATACTTCATATAAATATTCTTAATCTAACGATTATAAAATATTATTTACTGGACAAATCAATATTATTATTATTATTATTATTATTATTATTATTATTATTATTATTTTCCAAAAAGTAACATGACACTTTTAAGCCACTTCAAGTTCATTTGTGTTTCTTGTTTTGTTCGTAACATTTCATTTTTCTAATTTTTGTGTCGATCTTTAGAAAATACAGGATTTCTCCATTAAATAATGTTCTGACCTCAGTTCAAATCATAAATCAGACGGGTTTTTTGTGTGTGTTTTTTCTTGCACTGAGCAGTTTGTGGAAGAACCTCTTTGTACTTTTACTTAATTTTATTTCGAAATCACTTCTGACTTTTCACAGATTTGGCTGCTCTGCCCACTTCTGCAAACTTCACCAAAACACAATACTGAAAAAAAAAAAACTCTCAGCTTCATTTTCTATCATTAGTCGAACACGGAGACCAAACCAGACCGAGTTACAGGTCAGATCTGTGGAGAGGCGACGCTGCTCACAACAGAATGTTTGTTTTTCTAACTATTTTTCAGCTCTAAAATAAACTGTAATTGAATAAATGTAAAGAGATGTTTAAAGTCACACTGTGGAACATTCAGTCCTGGTTTAGACCTGGTTTAGTCCTGGTTCAGTCCTGGTTTAGACCGGGTTTAGTCCTGGTTTAGTCCTGGTTCAGTCCTGGTTTAGACCTGGTTTAGTCCTGGTTTAGACCTGGTTTAGATCTGGTTTAGTCCTGGTTTAGTCCTGGTTTAGTCCTGGTTTAGACCTGGTTTAGTCCTGGTTTAGACCTGGTTTAGTCCTGGTTTAGACCTGGTTTAGTCTTGGTTTAGACCTGGTTTAGTCCAGTTTTAGACCTGGTTTAGTCCTGGATTTAGTCCTGGTTTAGTCCTGGTTCAGTCCTGGTTTAGTCCTGATTTAGTCCTGGTTTAGTACTAGTTTAGTCCAGGTTTAGACCTGGTTTAGTCCAGGTTTAGTCCTAGTCCTGGTTCAGTCCTGGTTCAGTCCTGGTTTAGTCCTGGTTTAGTCCTGGTTTAGTCCTGGTTTAGTCCTGGTTTAGTCCTGGTTTAGTCCTGGTTTAGACCTGGTTTAGTCCTGGTTTAGTCCTGGTTTAGTCCTGGTTTAGTCCTGGTTTAGTTCCTGGTTTAGTCCTGGTTTAGTCCTGGTTAGTCCTGGTTTAGTCCTGGTTTAGACCTGGTTTAGTCCAGGTTTAGTCCTAGTCCTGGTTCAGTCCTGGTTCAGTCCTGGTTTAGTCCTGGTTTAGTCCTGGTTTAGTCCTGGTTCAGTCCTGGTTCAGTCCTGGTTTAGTCCTGGTTTAGTCCTGGTTTAGTCCTGGTTTAGTCCTGGTTTAGTCCTGGTTTAGTCCTGGTTTAGTCCTGGTTTAGACCTGGTTTAGTCCTAGTCTTGTACAGCCCCCCATCCAAAAAGTTCCACACCTTTAAATCTTATTATCGAGTGAAAAAGAAAGAAAAACATAAACACCAACGACCCTGCGACCCTCTGAAAAGTTTCATGTTATAGTTGTTGTGGTCGTCATGGAGACGGGTGTCGTACTCACCCTCGTGCTCGAAGCTGTAGAGCTCGGAGCTGCTCACGGACATTCCAAACAGAGGGTTATGATGAGTGTGAGACATGTCCTCTGTGTCCACACCACTGTCCATATGTCCCTGAGTGTGTCTCCGTGTGTCTGTGTGTGTGTGTGTGTGTGTGTGTGTCTCTGTGTGTGTGTGTGTCTCCGAGTGTTTCTGTGTGTGTGTGAATGTCTCTGAGTGTCTGTGTGTCTCTGAGTGTCTGTGTGTCTCTGAGTGTCTGTGTGTCTGAGTGTCTGTGTGTCTCTGAGTGTCTGTGTGTCTCTGAGTGTCTGTGTGTCTCTGAGTGTCTGTGTGTCTCTGAGTGTCTGTGTGTCTCTGAGTGTCTGTGTGTCTCTGAGTGTCTGTGTGTCTTTGTGTCCAAATGTCCAACGCACCAGTGTATTTATGTGTCCTTCTGAACACTGTCCCCTCCCACTGATGACACAGAGAGAGAGAGAGAGAGAGAGGAGAAGGAGGGAGGGAGGAGGAGAGAAAGAAGGGAGAGAGCAGAAGAGAGGGAGGGAGGAGAGAAGACACGGTGGCTGAGTGGTTAGCACTCATGCCTCACAGCAAGAAGGTTCCGGGTTTGATCCCCGGTCGCCAGGGTCTTTCTGTGTGGACTTTGCATGTTTCTCCTCGTGTCTGGATGGGTTTCCCCCATCAACCCAAAACATGTTACTGTTCTCCAGGAACAGTTGATAGTCAAGGTCAGTTAAACTTCATCAGTCAGTGAGACAGAGACAAAGTCTGATCCCGTCAGCTCGCAGAAGCTCAGCAGGACTGGGCCTGGTTAGTACTTGTATTTGATGGAGACACTGGGAAAATCAGGAGCCACAAGGAGACACCAGTCACAAAACTGTGACTGTTGTGTCCTTGTGCCCCACTTGACCCAGATTGGCAGCCTTGCTTCTGTCAGTCTGCCCCAGGGCAGCTGTGGCTACAATAATAGTTTACCCCCACCGGGTCTGGAGTGAATGAATAATGCTGAATAATGATCTGTAAAGCGTCTTTGAGTGTCCAAAAAAGTGCTATATAAAACTGATGCATTATTATTATTATTATTATTATTATTATTATTATTATTATTATTATTATTATTATTATTATTAAAAGGGAGAGTGATGGAGAAAGGAAGAGAGGGAGAAAGAGAGAGAAAGAGGGGGAGGGTGTTTGTCCTGTTGCATCATGGGTCTGTTTGTTCATCTGTCAGCGCACTGTAAAAAAAAATAAAAATCTGTGAATGGGCATAGTTAGAGCAAAAACCGGCCTCCTGAGAGTCCTGGTTTAGTTCAGGTTTAGTCCTGGTTTAGTCCTGGTTAAGTCCAGGTTTAATCCTGGTTTAGTCCGGGTTTAGTTCAGGTTTAGTCCTGGTTTAGTCCTGGTTAGTCAGGGTTTAAGTCCTGGTTTAGTCCTTTAGTTCAGGTTTAGTCCTGGTTTAGTCCTGGTTAAGTCCAGGTTTAATCCTGGTTTAGTCCGGGTTTAGTTCAGGTTTAGTCCTGGTTTAGTCCTGGTTAAGTCCAGGTTTAATCCTGGTTTAGTCCGGGTTTAGTTCAGGTTTAGTCCTGGTTTAGTCCTGGTTAAGTCCAGGTTTAATCCTGGTTTAGTCCGGGTTTAGTTCAGGTTTAGTCCTGGTTTAGTCCTGGTTAAGTCCAGGTTTAGGTTTAGTCCGGTTTAGTTCAGGTTTAGTCCTGTTTAGTCCTGGTTTCCAGTTTAATCCTGGTTAGTCCGGGTTTAGTTCAGGTTTAGTCCTGGTTTAGTCCTGGTTAAGTCCAGGTTTAATCCTGGTTTAGTCCGGGTTTAGTTCAGGTTTAGTCCTGGTTTAGTCCTGTTTTTAGTCCAGTTTAGGTTTAGTCTGGTTTAGTCAGGTGTTTAGTCTGGTTAGGTTTAATACTGGTTTAGTCTGGGTTTAGTCCAGGATTAGTCCTGGTTTAGTCCTGGTTAAATCCAGGTTAAGTCCTGGTTTAGTCCACGTTTAGTCCAGGTTTAGTCCTGGTTTAGTCCTGGTTCAGTCCCGGTTCAGTCCTGGTTTAGTCCTGGTTCGGTCCTGGTTTAGTCCTGGTTTAGTCCTGGTTCGGTCCTGCTTTAGTTCTGGTTTAGTCCTGGTTCGGTCCTGGTTTAGTTCTGGTTTAGTCCTGGTTCGGTCCTGGTTTAGTCCTGGTTTAGTCCTGGTTCGGTCCTGGTTCAGTCCTGGTTTAGTCCTGGTTCAGTCCCGGTTCAGTCCTGGTTTAGTCCTGGTTTAGTTCAGGTTCAGTCCTGGTTCAGACCTGGTTCAGACCTGGTTCAGACCTGGTTCAGACCTGGTTTAGTTCTGGTTTAGTCCTGGTTCGGTCCTGGTTTAGTTCTGGTTTAGTCCTGGTTTGGTCCTGGTTTAGTCCTGGTTTAGTCTGGTTTAGTCCTGGTTCAGTCCTGGTTCAGACATGGTTCAGACCTGGTTCAGACCTGGTTCAGACCTGGTTTAGTTCTGGTTTGGTCCTGGTTCGGTCCTGGTTTAGTTCTGGTTTAGTCCTGGTTCAGTTCCAGTTCGGTCCTGGTTTAGTCCTGGTTCAGACCTGGTTTAGTTCTGGTTTAGTCCTGGTTCAGACCTGGTTCAGACCTGGTTTAGTTCTGGTTTAGTCCCAGTTCGGTCCTGGTTTAGTTCTGGTTTAGTCCTGGTTCAGTTCCAGTTCGGTCCTGGTTTAGTCCTGGTTCAGACCTGGTTTAGTTCTGGTTTAGTCCTGGTTCAGACCTGGTTCAGACCTGGTTTAGTTCTGGTTTGGTCCTGGTTTAGTCCTGGTTCAGTCCTGGTTCAGTCCTGGTTCAGACCTGGTTCAGACCTGGTTCAGACCTGGTTCAGACCTGGTTTAGTTCTGGTTTAGTCCTGGTTTAGTCCTGGTTTAGTTCCTGGTTTAGTCCTGGTTCAGAGTCCTGGTTTAGTTCTGGTTCAGACCTGGTTCAGACCTGGTTCAGACCTGGTTCAGACCTGGTTTAGTTCTGGTTTAGTCCCCTCCTGCTGGCACCCAGACTCTATTCTAAATCGAGACTGAAACGTTTGTGTTGAGCTGCTGATGAATGAAAACTTTTTATTTTGCACTTTTCTCTTTTTCTCTTTGAATTTTATGACGATCATTTATCGTTTTGTTTTTCATTTATTTTGACTTTAATGTTTTTTCTTATTCTGTAAAACACTTCGAATTATTTTGTGAATGAACTGTGCAACAAATAAACTTCCTTTGTCTAAAAATATAATACAATAATACTATGCACTAAAATTCCAGTAAATCCTAATAATCTGATTTAATGTGATTTGTGTGTATGAATAAATATTTTTTAGAGAGCGTGTGGTCGGTTTCATAACTCGCTCTTACAGTCAGCTTCCCTCTGCAGCGACGCTTTTGTCCTCATCTGCTCAGGACTTCCTTCCTCCGTAAAACTGTGTCACCCGAAAAAAGAGCAGAAAAAAACAAACCAAATGTAGAGTTCTTCAAGGTTGTATGGAGGATTTTTTTTAGTTTCAAACTGTCAGTGAAAGATTAAAATACCATTACAGAGACGCAGCAGCTTTGTAATTATGACGAACAAAAAAAAAAAGAATGAAAATCTATCAACTGTGGACGTGTTGAGGCCAGATAAACGTCAGCCAATAGAAAACGAGGCTCCCTCATTTTCTATTGGCTGTTAGGTTGTCAATCAAACTCCCTAGTGTAACTGACTCGTCGGAGCGCGGGGATTACGTGGTTTACGCTGCGGTTCTTAGAGGCTTTTTCGAACTGTCGCTTCCTCGCATTTCGCACAAAGTTTGTCGCGACGGCGGACGAGAATCCACGACCGGTTCGCCGCAAAAGAAAGTCGTTTTTTGAGGTCGCCGAAAGAAGAAGAGAAGAAGGGGAAAAGGAACGAAGCCAAACTGAGGTGATTCTTGGAGATCTCGTCCAGCGATGGCGCGACCGAAGCGGACGAAGGGTCTAAAAACTGACACGTCGGTCGCTGAATTACTTCTAGACAGGAAACTTCAACAGTGATTCTGAACGCGCACAAGGACTGTCGCTGTATTTCTCTTCCCTTAAAAAAATCCTCTATACAACCTTTAAATATTTGATCTGCTGCTGTGAGTCGCTCTCTCAGTCGTTCTCGTAATAACTCGTGATCACGTGATGCACATGAGGTTTAAGCAAAGCACGGGCAGCGGGCGGGTGGGCGCGGGGGTGTGTGTCAGGGGGGCAAAGGGGGCATCAGTCAGTTGGGCACGGGGGAGTCAGTTGGGTGGGCATGGAGACGGCATTCGGGTGGGCACGAAGTCGGCAGTGGGGCGGGCAAGTGGGCGTCTGTCGGGCACGGGGGCTTCAGTCGGGCGAGCAAGGGTGTGTGTGTCAGGGGGCATGGGGGTGTCAGTGGAGCGGGCATGGGGGCATCTGTCGGGCACGGGGGCTTCAGTCGGGCGAGCAAGGGTGTGTGTGTCAGGGGGCATGGGGGTGTCAGTGGAGCGGGCACGGGAGACTCAGTCAGGCGGGTACGCGGGCGACAGTCGGGCAGGCGTGGGGCTGTGTGTCAGGGGAAAACGGTGGGGTCAGTTGGGTGGGCACGGGGGCATCGGTCGGGCGGGCACGGGGGTGTCAGTCAGGTGGGCACGGGGGTGTGTGTCAGGAGGGCATGTGGGTGTGTGTCAGTTGAGCACTGGGGTGTCAGTCGGACGGGCGAGGGAGAGTCAGTCGGGCGGGCATGGGGGCATCAGTCAGTTGAGCACGGGGGAGTCAGTTGGGTGGGCATGGAGGCAGCAGTCAGGCGGCACAAGGGCTTCAGTCGGGCGAGCAAGGGTGTGTGTGTGTCATGGGGGCATGGGGGTGTGTGTCAGGCGGGCACAAGGATGTCAGCCGAGTGGGCACGGGAGGCTCAGTCAGGTGGGTACACGGGCGTCAGTCGGGCAGGCATGGCAGTGTGTGTCAGGGGAAAACGGTGGGGTCAGTTGGGTGGGCATGGAGGCAGCAGTCGGGCGGGCAGAGGGCGTCTGTCGGGCACAAGGGCAACAGTCGGGCACAAGGGCGACAGTCGGGCACAAGGGCGTCAGTGTGGTATTCGGTTGTGTTTGCACGCCGTCTGACTCGACTGCGACGACCTGGTGCATCCAGAATCTGACAGAGGTGATTTCAGATCCTTCTCTGGTCACTGAAAGTCTCTCTGCAGATTCTCCACATTTGTTGGGAGCCTCCTGTAAGTTTAATCGAGCTTCCAGAGGAACTTGAAGGTCCAACACATGGAAATGATCCGACATGTTTGTTTCTGTGTCCTGTATGTTTGTGACGTAAACGTGTACTCGACCTGAGCAGATCTGACCAGAGTTTTGCGTCTTGGGCAGTGTAGACAGAAACACTACAGCGGAGAGTAATTCAACTTTTCCACTCCGGAGGTGGTTTCACATTTTTGCGTTTTTAAGCCCCAAAAACGCCGTCACCGTTTAAACAAAAGGCACTTCCGATAAAATATTTTGTCGTTTTTACCTGCAGGCCCCATATCTCCTACTGCACAGGTGGAGAACTTGATTGAGATCATCAAATTCTGGATGCACCAGGTCATCGCGATCGAGTCAGACGGATCTGGACGAGACCCGGAGAACCAGTCGATGGTGGAACGACTTTGTGGAAGGAGGAGCTGATGAAAATGCGTGACATGAAAACTTCAGTATGTCCAAAGACGCCGTTGTTGTTACAAAGACACACAATTCAAATTCCACACACTTTTGCGTCACCGTCTGCACGCAGATTTCCTCCCGAAAACACTCGTCTAAATGTGGAATAAAAAGTGAAGACACGATGCCACTTTTGTGTCTTTTGTTCAGACCACAGGTGTCAAACATGCGGCCCGGGGGCCAGATCCGGCCCTCCAAGACCTTTAATCTGGCCCTCGGCTGATTTTCTACTCAAATATTTTAATGATATTTTCTGTTAAAATCTTGTTAATTTTCTGTGGTGTTTATCACAGCAGCGTCTCCAGCGTCTCTGTACGTGGCCCCTCCCACCAGAGCAGCACAAATGAAGACTTGTCTCTTTCCAAACGCTCTTAAAGGACGATCGTTTTGACTGTTGACCGTGACACCCTCATCAGAAAAATGTCCAACAGGAGAAAAGTGGAGCTGAGTGCAGGATTTTACAACAAAAATGGACTTATTCCTATTGTGTTGAAATTTAAATTTTTCTTACAGTTTCTGGTTATTTATAATATTATAATATTTTGTAAAAGAGTTCATCAATTAAAAAAGATTTCTGTAATAGATTTGTGTTTCTCTGCACAAATATTTGAACTTATTGTTATTTTTGGGGTTTATATGACATGAGTTTTCTGATCCGGACACTTTGGGATCAAAGTAGGTTGGATACAATCCGTGTATCATTCATTCATTCATTTTTCAATATAAAACCAAAAATAAGAAAACGAAAAAACAACAGTTTTCTTCGCTATTTGTCTCGATTCGTTTTTTCAGTTTTCGATTTTGTGTTTAAATGAAGAATGGAAAAAACGGATAACGGCCGTTTCCCGTTTATGTGACTTCCGTGACTGCCATGCCGAACTTTTGCACCGCGTACGGACTGAACCAGGACTGATCCAGGTCCGAGACCAGAGCGGGACCAGACCGGGACCAGAGCGGGACTGGGGCGGACTCCAAGCTTTGACTCTGAGCCTCCGCGGGGTCCAAGCCTCAGCTTCGAGCTCCGGCCCTGCCGTGGGCTCTGAGCCTCCGATCTGGTCTCGGTCTTGTCTCGGTCTGGTCCCAGTCTCAGTAGCGCTCTGGTCCCGGTCTGATCCCGGACCTGGTCCATTTGAACCAAAAGCTCTTAGTTCGGTTCGTTTTCGTTGGCGTGAAAGCGTCAGTCGGATGCTTTGCTCCACCTCGGAACCGGGACTAACCGCGGTTCTGGAGCAGCCCGTCCGGACCTGTAGTCCACAGAACATTCTCACTTTCCCCGCACGGAACCAGCGCGAAGACGATGACACGGAACCACTCGGACCACTGGTCTTGGACTCAGTTCCGCTCTGATCCCGCTCTGGTCTCGGACCTGGATCAGTCCTGGTTCACTCCGTACGTGGTGCAAAAGTTCGGCATCGCAGTCACGGGAAATCCGTTTTTTCCATTCTTCATTTAAACACAAAATCGAAAACTGAAAAAACGAATCATTATCCGGTTTTTCATTTTGGTTTTGGAGACAAATAACGAAGAAAACGGTTGTTTTTTCGTTTTCTTATTTTTGGTTTTATATTGAAAAACGAATGAACGAATGACACACGGATTGGATACGACCCCCGGACCAAAATGAGTTTGACACCCCTGATTTAGACTGTCATCATATAAACAACATATAACCTTAGCAATAAAATTTGAAACTGGGACTTTTGACCATCGATCTGTTTACAGCACATGTGGCAGAAGATCATTCAGAGGAAACACTTGGAGAGAATGAGCCATTTCGTCACTTACAAAATCTACTGCAAAAGTTGGTCCAAAGTAAAAGTCAAACGTTTTAAAGGAGCTGTATCCTGCGTTCTACAAAACGAACCTTTGTATCCAGAGTCTTAAAGGCCCATACAGTCCTGGAACTGCAAGTCTCTAGTGAGCAAAAGGTAACATGAGATTTACCACTTGATGACATCACAAGGTGGAACAGAGCATTTCGAGCTTTGGAGATGAATCAATAACCGCGTGAATGAAGCAAAACACAAGTCCGGGTTTGTTTTTGAGGAGGTAATAAAGTTCAACATGGCTAAACGCTCGATCCATAAGACGCACTGTCGATTTTTTGAGAGAATTAAAGGACTGTAAGTGTTTTTTTCTGAACTTTTTTTCCTGTAAATGATGGAAAACTATGATCCATCTTGACCGCAGGTGTCATCCTCCACAGAGATAGTTTCAGTTCCATGTGTTTGAGGAAACAGTGACGCACCAAAGAGGATCACACATGCCGATGGTCGATATTTTACACCAATCACACGAGTTTTTATCATGTTTTAGACTTTTCTCTGCTTCTCCATTTAAATGAATGAAATTGGAAGTGTCACCCACCGCAGCAGCAGCTGTCAGTGTTCACATCAGCTTCAGAAGAATTTAAACAGTTGAGGTAAATCAGGGCGAAACTAAAACTAAACCAGAACTAAACCAGGACTAAACAAGGGTTAAAACAGAACTAACCCAAGACTAAACCAGAATTAAACCAGAAATAAACCAGGACTAAAACAGAACTAAACTAGAACAAAGCCAGGGTTAAACCAGGACTAAACCAGGGTTAAACTGGGGCCAAAGGACTAATCATGGACTGAACCAAGACTAAACCAGAACTAAACTAGAACTAAACTGGGGTTAGAACACAACTAACCCAAGACTAAACAAGAATTAAACGAGAACTAAACCAGGATTAAACCAGGATGAAAACAGAACTAACTCAAGACTAAACAAGAATTAAACCAGAATTATACCAGAATGTAACCAGGACTAAACCAGAACTAAACTAGAACTAAACTGGGGTTAGAACAGAACTAACCCAAGACTAAACCAGAATTAAACGCGAAATAAACCAGGGCTAAACTGGGGCCAGAGGACTAATCACGGGCTTAAACAGGATTAAACCAGAACTGAACTAGAACTAAACCAGGACTAAACAACGGTTATAACAGGACTAAACCAAGGCTAAACCAGAACTAAAACCAGGACTAAACCAGGACTAAAGCAGAACTTAACCAGGTTTAAAATAGGACTAAACCAGGACTAAAACCAGAACTAAAACCAGGACTAAACCAGGACTAAACCAGCCCAGTGGTTCATGTAAATACTATTGTCCATTGTCGTCGGTGCTGAGTTCACTAAAGCTCCACACAGGGTCACAGGTTCAGTTCCCCAGGTCTGTGCAGAGTTCACATCCTGCAGCTGAGGTGGAGATGGGCCAATGTGGACCTGACTGCTCCTCAGGACCTGACTGCTCCTCATGACCTGACTGCTCCTCAGGACCTGACTGCTCCTCAGGACCTGACTGCTCCTCAGGACCTGACTGCTCCTCAGACTGCTCCTCATGACCTGACTGCTCCTCAGGACCTGACTGCTCCTCATGACCTGACTGTTCCTCAGGACATGACCCAGCAGCAGTTAAGTTCGGGTCAAATGCAGAGGTCACATTTATTTAAAACAGAGAAATATTTGACCCTGATGCTGCACATTTTTGACTTTATCTTGTGTAAGTGTCACATGACGTCCCAGTGTGTTTCACCGGTTCCTCTTTCGATTTTTTTTTCGTTACATTTTTCCGCCTCATTCACAGGAATTGAAAGTTATTTGAAAGATCCAGGAAAACGAAACATTTGAAAAACACTCACAACACCCAAAACAAATAAAACACCCAAAACACTCAAACAAAACAAACACCCAAAACAAACACCCAAAAAACACTCAAACAAACACCAAAACAACACCCAAAACAAACAAAACAAACACCCAAAACAACAAAACAAACACCCAAAACACCCAAAACAAACAAAACAAACACCCGAAACAAACACCCAAAACAAACAAAACAAACCCAAAAACACCCAAAACAAACAAAACAAACACCCGAAACAAACACCCAAAAACACCCAAAACAAACAAAACAAAACAAAAACAAACACCCAAACACCCAAACAAACAAACAAACACAAACAAACACCCAAAACACCCAAAACACCCAAAACAAACAAAACAAACACCCAAAACAAACAAAACAAACAAACCCAAAAACACTCAAAACAAACACCCAAAACAAACACAAACAAACACCCAAAACACTCAAAACAAAACAAAACAAACACCAAAACAAACACCCAAAACATCCAAAACACTCAAAACGTGTTATCATTAATACTACTGACGAACCTTAAGAGTACAGACCTCTGCACCAGAGCAACAGAGGCCCCAGAGACAGTCCAGAGGCCCCAGAGACACTCCAGAGGCCCCAGAGACAGTCCAGAGGCCCAGAGACAGTCCAGAGGCCCCAGAAACAGTCCAGAGGCCCAGAACACCCAGAGGCCCCAGAGACACTCCAGAGGCCCCAGTCCAGAGGCCCCAGAAACAGTCCAGAGGCCCAGAACACTCCAGAGGCCCCAGAGACACTCCAGAGGCCCCAGAAACAGTCCAGAGGCCCCAGAAACAGTCCAGAGGCCCAGAAACAGTCCAGAGGCCCAGAGACAGTCCAGAGGCCCCAGACACCCAGAGGCCCAGAGACACTCCAGAGGCCCCACACTCCAGAGGCCCCAGAGACACTCCAGAGGCCCCAGAACAGTCCAGAGGCCCAGAGACACTCCAGAGGCCCCAGAACACTCCAGAGGCCCAGAGACACTCCAGAGGCCCCAGAGACACTCCAGAGGCCCCAGAGACAGTCCAGAGCCCCAGAAACAGTCCAGAGGCCCAGAGACACTCCAGAGGCCCCAGACACTCCAGAGGCCCAGAAACAGTCCAGAGGCCCCAGAGACACTCCAGAGGCCCCAGAACAGTCCAGAGGCCCAGAGACACGAGGCCCCAGAACACTCCAGAGCCCAGAAACCCCAGAGAGACAGTCCAGAGGCCAGAGACACTCCAGAGGCCCCACTCCAGAGGCCCCAGAGACAGTCCAGAGGCCCCAGAAACAGTCCAGAGGCCCCAGAAACAGTCCAGAGGCCCCAGAGCACTCCAGAGGCCCAGAGACACTCCAGAGGCCCCAGAGACACTCCAGAGGCCCAGAGAACAGTCAGAGGCCCAGAGACACTCCAGAGGCCAGAGACACTCCAGAGGCCCCAGAAACAGTCCAGAGGCCCAGAGACACTCCAGAGGCCCCAGAAACAGTCAGAGGCCCAGAGACACTCCAGAGGCCCCAGAGACAGTCCAGAGGCCCAGAGACACTCCAGAGCCCCAGACCTCCAGAGGCCCCAGACAGAGACACTCCAGAGGCCCCAGAGACAGTCCAGAGGCCCAGAGACACTCCAGAGGCCCCAGAAACATCCAGAGCCCACTCCAGAGGCCCCAGAAACACTCCAGAGGCCCAGAGACACTCCAGAGGCCCAGAGACACTCCAGAGGCCCCAGAACAGTCCAGAGGCCCCAGAAACAGTCCAGAGGCCCCAGAGACACTCCAGAGGCCCCAGAGACACTCCAGAGGCCCCAGAAACAGTCCAGAGGCCCCAGAAACACTCCAGAGGCCCCAGAGACACTCCAGAGGCCCTA
This sequence comes from Boleophthalmus pectinirostris, assembly GCF_026225935.1. NCBI lineage: Eukaryota > Metazoa > Chordata > Actinopteri > Gobiiformes > Gobiidae > Boleophthalmus > Boleophthalmus pectinirostris. The sequence continues at coordinate 4,898,015 of NW_026570970.1, read as the reverse complement.
GAGACACTCCAGAGGCCCCAGAAACAGTCCAGAGCCCCAGAAACACTCCAGAGGACCAGAGGCCCCAGAGACATCAGAGACTCCAGAGGCCCCAGAAACAGTCCAGAGGCCCCAGATCCAGAAGAAAGACCCCAGAAACAGTCCAGAGGCCCCAGAGGCCCAGAGACACTCCAGAGGCCCACCAGAGGCCCCAGAAACACTCCAGAGGCCCCAGAAAACAGTCCAGAGGCCCAGAGACACTCCAGAGGCCCAGAACTTCAGAGGAGAACATCCAGATATCCAGAGGCCCCAGACACTCCAGAGGCCCAGAGACAGTCCAGAGGCCCCAGAAACTCCAGATTCCAGAGGCCCCAGATGTTTCCAGAGGCCCCAGAAACTTTTGCATCACAATGGGAAAATTATGTTTTTTTTTTTTTTTTTACAAATATAATATAATAATATAATAATTTCTGTGTTTTTAGTAAAATCTCAAATATAATGATCTTAAGAAGTTGCTCGGTGTGTTTCATCAGATCCCTGAAAACAGAAGAGACGTTATATTAAATGCAGATGTAATGCTGCATTTGGCCACTAGATGGAGCTGTGGTGTTACTGAAGAGAGGCTCATTGAAGCATTTTTACACCTCTGCACATTAGACTGAAATAAATCGTGACAAAAAAGCTGTTTATGTGTTTAGAATATTTTATTATTCACTGTTTAGTCCATTTGTCATTTTTCTTAAAACCAAAAATCAGACTGAGATAAAAGCGTGTTGTTTTTTTTTCATTTGGGATGTTTCATTGCAGTAAAAAAACATTAAAAAAACATACATCCTGACTGTGGACGGGCTCGCATCTCCACAAACCCGACTCTTATCTGGCCCGGCCTCCTGCAGTGTTGTTCATTTGGCTCGTCCTAAAAATTATTTTAGGATTATTATTATATTGTTTTATTTTGTTGGCTGTTTTGGGTTATTTTCACAGAGTTGGGTCATTTTAGACTCTGTGTTTAACCTGATTCACTGGGTCGTTTGAGACGTTTTGACCCAGAATCCTGAGCAGACTGGAAAAAAGTGAGAAAATGTCTGTCATTATGTTAGATTTGAAACGACCCAACTTGTTGATCCAGCGTTTGGGTGAAGAAAAACAACCAACCTCTGTGAAAATAACCGAAAAAATGACCCAGATCAGCAAAATAATGACAGTTTAAGTCCATTAAACTGATTTTAAAGACATCAAGAGCGTAGGTTTGCACTGTGACGGTGGGGACGCGTCACAACCAATATTTGGGCAAAACTAAATAATCCCCACCAATATTTATTTTAATGAACAAAAATATAAATTTATTACGATATTTTTCCAAACTCAATAGTTTTAATTGAACATGTTTTGGTTCACATTTTGTTTCTTAGACTTTCTGAGATGTGTTCAGTGATATGACGACAGAGATAACAGATTACATGTACCGGCCTTATGTAATCAGAGTACATATTATGAGTAACTGTATTCAGTTACAGTTACTGTTTCAGTGAGTGGGAATTGGATTACAGTTACTTTGTTGAAATAAATGGATTACACAGAGGGATTTTCCTGTTTTCACATTTTGGGCTAAACCAGGACTAAACTAGGACTAAACCAGGTCTAAATCCAGGACTAAACCAGGACTAAACCAGGTCTAAAAGCAGGACTAAACCAGAACTAAAACCAGGACTAAACCAGGACTAAACCAGGTCTGAACCAGGACTAAACCAGGACTAAAACCAGGTCTAAACCAGGTCTAAACCAGGTCTAAACCAGGTCTAAACCAGGACTAAACCAGGACTAAGACAGGTCTAAAAGCAGGACTAAACTTGGACTAAACCAGGACTAAAATCAGGACTAAAACCAGGACTAAAACCAGGACTAAACCAGGTCTAAACCAGGACTAAAACCAGAGTTAAACCAGGACTAATTTAGGACTAAAACCAGGACTAAAATCAGGACTAAAACCAGGTCTAAACCAGGTCTAAACCAGGTCTAAACCAGGACTAAACCAGGTCTAAACCAGGACTAAACCAGGACTAAACCCAGGTCTAAACCAGGTCTAAACCAGAACTAAAACCAAACTTGAGCTCAGACAATTTGAAGAGAACAAACAAGAATTTTCAGGATGTGGTTGGTACTTTCATGTGGTTTTAAAAAACATGACAGTATCGAGTAATCCAAAGTATTCAGATTACATTACTCACTTTAAGTAATTTAATGGATTACGTTACAAACTACATTTTGTGGTATGTAATCTGTAATCTGTAGGGGATTACATTTTAAAAGTCACCTTCCCAACACTGGTTACAACAGAGTGACGTCATTACTGGAGTCAGGAGCCTGAAACTGGGGAAGCGACAGGACAGGGCCGCACCTGAACATGTCGACGTGAGCAGGCGCCACGAAACAAACTCTGAAAAACTTCCCAAAAAGAAACTTACTCAGCTTCATCTTCAGTTAAACTTGTCTTATAATGAGTCGCCGAGGAAAAAGAGCGAATATCAGCACAAGTGTAAGACTCAGTGAGGACATCAGGTACAGGTCGACTCCTTTAACCCTTGTATTATGTTACGGCTCAATTTGATCCATTTCAGTTTTTGTTTTGATCAAAGTACTGTTTATCCATTTTTTATTTCCTACAATTTTGTGACTTTTTCTCATCTTGGGTCATGAACTCGAGTGTGAAATCTGGACTCTTTGATGTGCAGTACAATGTGTGTGCAGAGTTTTATACAAAGATGATGTGGGTCATTTTGGAGTGAACAGGTCAAAAGGAGAAGCAACTACAAGTCTGTGGAATGAAGAAAATGGAAGGACAATCTATCGAGCTGCAGTGTCTCTGGAGACATTCCACATGACGTCTCGTCTGATCCGATTTGACACCAGAGCTGATGTGTCGATGTGAAAGAGACAAATGAGCTGCGATCAGAGATGTATGGGATAAATGGGTGAACATTGTTGAACATTGAAAATGGAGCAAGTCGAATGACAAAAAAAAAAAAAAAGGGTGAAGAGGGAACACTTTCAATTGTTCTTAAATAGTTCTGTTGAAAATAAAAAGTTATTGTTTGTCTCTTTTCTAAATGTTCATATAATCTAAAATAAAGATGTTATTGGTTTAACCTGTTTGTTTTTTTTACTGTTTTGCAAAACGACCCGCAACATAATCAATGTAATTTTTTACCAACATAATACAAGGGTTAATAGATCCATGATCAACTCTTACATCTCGCTCCTCCAGGGCCACAGACAGAGGAGACTGTGAGGTGCCTGAAAGAAAATCCTCTTTCAGTCAAAATGTGTTTTCATATAAGGGCAGTGTTGTGTGGAACAGTCGACCGCCCACAGTTAGTCTACGTCCAGACTGCAGGGCTTAACGCTCAATTCCGATTTTTTTGTGAAATCCGATGTTTTTTCGAGGTCGTTCACATTTCCAGTTAAATGTGACTTGTATGTGACTCCAGTGTGAACATTAAACGGCCCAAAAGTGTCCCACATGTGACACTGGAGACACGACGACGTCAACCGCAGCGAGCGTCTCTGTGTTTACGGAAGTTGTCCAAACATGGACGCAGCATCGAGCACCTGGAGATTTTAAAGTTCCTCTCGTACCGGAGCCAGAACATGAACAACTTGTTTTAAGGAGGAGATTGAGAAGGAGAAGGACGAGGTTTTTGGTCGTGGTGTTTTGTGGTTCAGTCCGTTGAAAGGAACGTGTGGATGTGGAGACGGAGCCAAGAGTGGTGAGTGGTGATGTGCTTCACTTCAGTGACACGAGTTCATTAACAATTTTCACCTACTTCAGTGCAGAATAGTGACGTTTGTGTCTTGTTGATAACGTGTAGGTGGATGAATGCACTTTGACCGTTCAGACTTGAAGTCACATGTCAAAAGATCAGATATGTATCAGTTTCAGGAGCACATATCCAAGTGTCCTGGGTCACATTTGAAAAAATTGGATCTGTGTGGTTCAGACTGACATTAAAAGATCAGATACAGGAACATAGCGGATTTGGGTCACTTCAGGCTGCAGTCTGAACGCAGCCATAGAGACTCCCCCAGCTTCACTTTTAAAGGCCATTTATAGTTTACAATGTGCAATGTTCAATATGCAATATACTATTTATTACTTAAGTATTTTAATATTTTACTTATGGGCTATATGCAATATACAGTGTTGGGGAGTAACAGATTACATGTACCAGAGTTAAGTAATCAGAGTATAAATTATGAGTAACTGTATTCAGTTACAGTTACTGTTTCAGTGAGTGGTAATTGGATTACAGTTACTAGGTTGAAATAAATGGATTACACAGAGGGATTTTCCTGTTTTCACATTTTGGGCTAAACCAGGAGTAAAACCAGAACTAAACCAGGACTAAACCAGGACTAAACTAGAGCTAAACTAGGACTAAAACCAGAACTAAACCAGGACTAAGACAGGATTAAACCAGGACTAAACTAGGACTAAACCAGGACTAAACTAGAACTAAACTAGGACTAAACCAGAACTAATACCAGGACTAAACCCGGACTAAACTAGGACTAAACCAGAACTAATACCAGGACTAAACCCGGACTAAACTAGGACTAAACCAGAACTAATACCAGGACTAAGACAGGATTAAACCAGGACTAAACTAGAACTAAAACCAGGACTAAACTAGATCTAAACTAATACAATATGACACTAACAGTCTAACTGGACATAATTGTGATTTCATATAAAAATAATTTCTCTATCAATAATATTTTTTATGTGGTCAAGTATTAGTAATTTTCAGCATGTGGTTGTTACATTCATGTAGTTTAAAAAACATGACAATATATATATTTTTAATTTATTTATTAATTGACAAAACAAGTGAAAAAACATGACAATATCAAGTAATCCAAAGTATTCAGATTACATTACTCACTTTAAGTAATTTAATGGATTATGTTACAAACTACATTCTGGGGTTTGTAATCTGTAATCTGTAGGGGATTACATTTTAAAAGTAAACTTCCCAACACTGGCAGTATATTAAAGAATTTGACCTTTAAGGGCACGTGCAATACATTGTAGAACAGCACTTTATAACACGGGTTATTTAGCAATCTCATTTTACACTTTTTTGGGGTTTTTTTTAGGGTTGTGCAAACTCTAATCGCAGATACAAGCGCTCGAAATGAGTTTCCTCCGCAGGGTGTCTGGGCGTCTCCCTTAGAGATCGGGTGAGGAGCTCAGTCACATGGGAGGAGCTCAGAGTAGAGCCGCTGCTCCTCCACGTCGAGAGGAGCCAGTTGAGGCTCGGGCATCTGTTCCGGATGCCTCCTGGACGTCTCCTTCAGGAGGTGTTCTGGGCATGTCCCACCGGGAGGAGGGCCCGGGGAAGACCCAGGACACACTGGAGGGACTATGTCTCTGGGCTGACCTGGGAACACCTCGGGGTCCCCCTGGAAGAGCTGGAGGAAATGTCTGGGGTGAAGGAAGTCTGGGAGTCCCTGCTTAGACTGCTGTCCCCGTGACCCGGCCCCGGATAAGAGGAAGAAAATGGATGGATGGATGGGTTGTGCAAAGTATTGTGTGCAATACTTACACACTGGCACCTTAACTAAACAGGGCAGCGTGCAATTTTGATCAAATAATTGAACATCCTTTAGTTGACCCGTGTCTGTGATCTTGAACAGCTCTTTATGTCTTTTTGTGTTATTGTTATTGTCTGTCTGGGTGTATTGTTTTTACTGTGTGTATTTGTTTTATGATTACATCATCCTGTCCAGGGACAGCAGACGGAAATTTGCCTTGGGCTAAAATCTGATAAAATATTTACATATCACGTACATGTTCATTAATGTGTTTTGTCCCTATTTCAAATAAATAAATAAATAAAATAAAATAAAAGTGCACCTCCCAAACGGAGCCCTACTCGTGCGCTGTGAGACCCCGACTCTACTGACAATATTCCATGGAAAAATGTACGGACACGACCTCACAAATATCTCATCACCAACAAGCAAAGAGAAATCTGAAACAAACTTCTACATCACTGTTATTCACTAAACAATCATCTTAGAAGAACAACGGACACAAACTGAAAAATGCCCAGACAAAGAATTCATAAAACATAAACACAACTTCTGATCCCATTTGACCCTTTCTTATAAAGATGTGTTGTTTGGTTTTTATAGTTTGCATCATATGAAAAGTAAACAATATTATATCATTAATCTTTAAATCAATAAATTTAGATCAGCTGGTTTCATGGGGGGGACAGTTTCAAATCAGACACCAGCAAATGTGATTATAATTGTGTTGAATAAAACAGGGGCCAGTTGTTCGTTTGTTTGTTTTCTGAGTCTTTGTAAATGGAAAGAAACATGTTAAAAATGACAAAACACTTTCCTGCTCGTCTCTGTGGAAACGACTGGAATATTTCATAGAGCGACCAGAATTTCAAAATTAAAAACCGGGACACTCCCGGTTTGAGGAGACTGGTAATAATTGGAGCTGTGTAATAAATAGAGTGTGCAATAATGGGAACTGTGCAATAATGGGAACTGTGCAATATGTGGAGTGTGCAATAATGGGGAATGTGTAATGATTGGTACTGTGCAATGATGGGAAATGTGCAATAATTGGAACTGTGCAATAATGGAAACTGTGCAATGAGTGAGTGTGCAATAATGGGAACTGTGTAAGGAGTGGAGTGTGCAATAATAGGGACTGTGTAAGGAGTGGAGTGTGCAATAATGGGGACTGTGCAATAATAGGAGCAATGTAATGAGTGGAGTGTGCAATAATGGGAACTGTGTAAGGAGTGGAGTGTGCAATAATGGGAACTGTGTAAGGAGTGGAGTGTGCAATAATGGGAACTGTGCAATAATTGGAAATGTGTAATAATTGGAACTGTGCAATAATGGAAACTGTGCGATAATGAGTGGAGTGTGCAATAATGGGAACCGTGCAATAATTGGAGCTGTGTAACGAGTGGAGTGTGCAATAATGGGAACTGTGCAATAATGGGAGCTGTGCAATAATGGGAGCTGTGCAATAATGGGAACTGTGTCATGAGTGGAGTGCGACCTGTCTTACCAGCTAGTAAAATCTCGCTGCTGTTGAGAAAATAATCCCTCAACATGCGAAGACTGATGCAATGCAAGTTTAGTTTTATTTCAAACACAGACATTTACATGGACAGTCTGGTGTAATAATAGATTTTCTTCGGGTGTTTTGTGGAGTGGGTAAGACTGTTTTTAGCGTCAGGATAAACTATGACCATTGACATGCACTAGTCTAGCACCAGCGACCTCTGCAAATACAAGGACTGGATGGAATTTTTTTTTTTAAAGTGTCTCCGCACGTCTCCAACACTCTGGCTCATGAGGAAATGAGGCCCTACGTCCAAAATTCCGGACTGTCCCTTTCACTTGAAAACACAAACACAACTCCAGGTCTGTTTGTGATGAGGAAACAACATTAGAACATTAGATCAGAAAATTGCGTGATATGGGCCTTTTACGTGTATTTGAGCAAAGTTTGTCTTCCTCGAGTACAAATATGTGGTATAAGCAACTCTTGAGGTCAAAATAAGTCTGCTGTGTGCTGTCTGCATCTAATTAAAAAGCATTTTTTTGTCCTAGAACATTGGGATGTGCGTTGTTGTTTACCTTGCTTCACCATGTCTGCAAAACCCTCGCTCAGAAAAGCTCTTTTAAACTCATCGTGGTGAATGTTTACGATCCTCTGAATGCAGAAGGTAAGTGAGAAAGAACTTTGGACCACTGCAAAACATTTAAAATTAACTACTTTTGTTTTTTATGAGTTTATGATAACAAAATAATATTAAATTTAAAAATGACATAGGCTATTCTGCTTTTTCTGGTATTTTTACTTTTCTGGTTGAGGTTCCGTCAAATATTTCCCCCATGAAGATGTTACTGCTTTGTCTGGAATGTTTCACAGTGTGGCTTTAAAGCTTTCTGTCTTCACGGAGACCAAACCGGACCAAGTTACAGGTCAGATCTGTGGAGAGGCGACACCGCTCACAGTCAGAATGTTGTTTTTCTAGGTATTTTTGAGCGATAAAACCAGCTGTAATTGAATAAATGTAAAGTCGAGCTGGTTAATGTCGCACTGTGGGACATTTCAGGCAGAAGTAATTGAAAAATACATTCACAATTATGAAATTCAGAGTACAGTTACTTTCCAAAAATTAAGGGAAAACATGGCGGGACTTCATCATAATGTCAGTGATAAAAACAGTGATAAATAAATACAAACAGACAATAATATAAAACTGCTTTAAGTATAAGTGTAAGTTTAAGCAGAATAATAATATAAGTATAATAATGGCACAAGTCTTCATAGTCTCTTTACAAACACGTGTTAATGGAGTTATTCAGTTTTCTATCACTACATTTTCAAAACAGTCTGACCATCTCAAAGTCAAAATTTACCTTTTTACAACCGTGATACAATTACAGAAAAATATAACATTGAAATAAATTATTAAATTGTGAGGCCAAAATCTTGAACTGAAACGAATTTATATTAAATTACGTCAAAAATCTCGTCTTGTGAATCTGATCTCGCGCCTCCTCCTCCTGAGAACTGAGTCTCCTCCCATCCTCACTGTAATAATGAAAATAATCTTAATAATCTTAATAATAATATAAATCTCCTGTTCGGCCTGTGACAGGATGTGTCTGCATCACTGTGCACTTTTGTCCGTGATGAAGCTCTGAACAATGGACTCAGATTTAACCTTTACTGTGACGAATAAGAAAAAACACCAGAGTCTGTCTGTGCACAAAGACGCAGAGCGCAGCTCTCACTCTGACCTTCAAACACAAAGCACCTGAGCAGCGGCTCCAGCAGCGGCTCCAGCAGCGGCTCCAGCAGCGGCTCCAGCAGGCCCCCCGCCCCGCTCAGACCGAGCACCGCGCTCCTCCGCGGGCCTGAGCACTCACTGAGCCCCGGTCCTGCTCTGGTCCTGGGGTTCTCCACACCGCTGTGTGTGTGTGTGTGTGTGTGTGTGTGTGTGTGTGTGTGTGTGTGTGTGTGTGTGTGTGTGTGTGTGTGTGGGGCAGTAGGGGGTGTGGGGGGTGTACAGTGTAGCAGATGATGGGCTGAGCCCGTGGTGCGTTCAGGGCCCTCTGTAAACCTCTGTAAACCTCTGTAAACGTCTGAAGCCCTCTGTAGCGCGCGCGCACACACGGTGGGTGAGCGCGTGAGGGGGACGTGATAATCTCTTGTTTGGTTTCACGCGCGAGCTCTGACATTATTGGCCGTCGTCACCTCGAGCCTAAACGTGTCGCGAGCTCTGATTGGACACTTAGGCCCGGGTCTGCGTGTGCGCGTGCGTGTGTGTGATGAGCTGTGAGCTCGCGCCGACCGCAGCCACTCACCATGACGCGGTGCGCAGCGTGCTGCACGCGCCCCGCAGGACCCGTGGACATGTTTTAGACTCGGACCCGCCTCGGACCGTGGACCAGTACCAGGACCGTGGACCCGCTCCGGACCAGGACCGGACTGAGAGGCGGGACATGGAGGAGCGGCGCGGCAGCGCCTCGGACAGCGGCGAGGACAGCGCGTCGCCGCCGCACCGCGTCACCAACTTCTTCATTGATGATATTCTGAGGCCGGACTTCGGCCGGAAGGACGCCGCGCGGCCGCACGGCTCGGGCCGCGTGACCCTGCGCCTGCACGCGCCCGGGACTCCGTGCCGGGACTCGAGCTCGAGCTGCAGCAGTGACTCTTCCCCCGCGTGCCCCCGGAAGAACGGGGAGCGCGTGGAGCCGGGGCCCGCGGTCGCGAGCGCACCGGGAGGAAAAGGCGAGGAGCGCACGAGCGCCGCGCAACAGGACTGTCCGGGCTCCGCGCGCACCCCGGGGCCCAGCCCCGAGAGCCAGCCAATGCTGTGGCCCGCGTGGGTCTACTGCACGCGCTACTCGGACCGGCCCTCATCTGGTAAGAGGCGCACGAGCCCCTGCACCGCACGAGCTGCAGGACGCACACACGGCACGAGACACGGGGCACGAGCACGAGGCTTTCACTCTTTTATTCTTTTTAAGACGCTTTGTTATTTTAATATCGTCATGAAAATTTGTTTTAGTGCGCAGTGAAAGAAAAAAAAAAACACTGTAAACTGGAAAAAGGGAAAATACATTTATAAACTGTAATTTAAAATAATAAAATAATAATCCTCGGAGTGTAAATCACGTGCGTAAATTGACAGAAAATATTATTGTACTGGATTTAATTTATCTCGAGTGAAAGTCTCTTTATTCCTCAGTGAGTTCTGCTGTTTTCTTCTTCTCTCTGAGACACTTTCTCCGTGTCTCGGCCTGTTTCTTTTTGCTGCTGTAAAACCAAAAGCCGCGTGCGCGTGTACGTGCGCCGAGCGTGACCCGAAACACGAGCCTCACACAGACTCTGCTGAACACACCGACTCTGCAACACCTTTTTAAATACATTTACATTTAAAACAAATTATATCTGTGCGCTAAATTAATTTTCACTTAACGTCGCTACGTCAGAAACCTTTTGGAACCCAATGACGTCCTTGTGTAAAACACTTTGGAACTGTAGTTTAATTGGTAAAATAAATAAAAGGTGGAAAAAAAAGGCCAATAATAATAATAATAATAATAATAATAATAATAATAATAATAATAATAATAATATGTTTATTATTCTGAATATTATCAAGGCGATTTATTTTGGTTTTGTGCCAGGATTTGAAAGAATAAAACTAGAATTATAATTTTTTTTATATTTATTTTAAAATGTATTTTAATTTTGAATCATTTTTTGTTTCTATTTTTCTTTTATTTTTATTTTTATTTATTTTTTTTTTTTTTTAAAGATCAAATTTTTATCACGTGTAGGAATATTTTTACGTTTAGATTTTTACGCTGTCACGTTTCTAAACATTTCTGTGCGTTACATTTTCAAAATAAACAGCTTTATCGAAGTGAAATTAGGATTTTTTTTTTTTTTTTTTTTTTTTTTTTTTTTTGAAGTGTTCAGCGTTTGGGGAGGATTTGTCTAAATATTTCCAGCTGCAGTTTGTTATGACATAATTACAAATCGTCGTCCTTGTTCAGTTTGGAGCGTTACGCAACGACGTTTACGCGATTTCCCTGCTTAAATCCGGCTCCGTGTTGTTGAGCTGATTTGTTTTTTGATCACGGCTGAGTGCGGAGCGGTTGTGTACGGTTACGGTGACCGGGATGCGTAAAGGAGCGTGAGGGAAGCTTAGAGTCTTACCGGGTGTTCAACCGGAACGACATGACGCCTTTCACGTCTGCCCATTGTTCTTTCTCTGCACGTTTAACGACGAAATCACCCGACAGAAATCGCACGTCTGGTCACGTTTTTGCGCGTATTTTCATTCCGATTACGCTTTGAAATTACGCAGATGTTTATTTAGAACTGCACCATCGACTTTTAATCGAAATTCAGCACGTTAATGTCCAGAGAAGTTCGAGACTTTTGCGTAAAATTGTCTTGTTTAGCCAATTATTCCTGAAAAACATTTTGAATTTGCGTTCCAAAACACTGAACTGATTAGAAACTGAAAATTTGTTTTATTTTTTTCACTAATCGCCCAGATCCGTATTCACACCTTCTTTTATCAGCAAATAATCACAATTAATTACGTAGACAGAGGCTTTAAGTGTCTTGTTTTTACGCATTTCTTCAATCCAACGCGTATTTATCCAATTTTCACTCGACTTTTTCATATTTAGCGCGTTTAAAAGCATTTTTTCCTATCAGTCTTTACGTATTTAAGCTCGTTTTGTTCCTTTGTCATGCTCAATGTCGTAGCCACGGGCATGTGCACACACGCTGTTTTCTTGCTGAATAATGGCCAAGTATAAACACGATTCTATTTATACTTTTAGTTCTTTGGCTACTTTATATTTACATCGCCTTTGTTGGTGTTTTGTTTCGTTTTTTCGCCACATTTTTAACATTTCATCACTTTTTTGTTTGGACTGTTACATTGTTGGTGTAGTGAACAAAAACATAAGCATTTTTTCCCCAATAAAGGCCTAAAATCTACAATAAACAATAAAAATATAAGCAAAGAAAACCAGAATCCAAATCTGACGCACGGTCGTAACCTTGCGTCCAGCCTCTACCCAAACACGTTTTGCAATTTACGTTTTACTCAGAGTCTCCTGTCGTGAAAATGATTATATTCCGTTGTGTGTGAGGATTTTGCGGCTCTGAAAACGTACAAACAGCTAAACATTTGCGCAGCGGCTCGTGTAATAAACCCGGGACTGTATCGTGCGTAAATCTGGCGCCCGAGCTGATCCCGTAATCCACGTGTGACGCTGATCCGCTCCGCTCTGTAATGCGCATTCAAAGTTGTGCACATGAGCCTGTTGGGTGAGATTAGAGATTAGATAAATGTGTATAAAACCCGGGAAATACGCGAGAAATGCTGTGATTATAAAGAAAATGAACGATGATTTTTTTTAATTTTTTATTGTTTTTTGCTTTTGTTTGTTTGTTTAATAGAAAGGCTCTCAACAAAAACGGTAAACAACTGCAGTGATTTTAGGTTAACCCGTGATGTTAATTTGCTTTTGTAGCGTCACGAATAGTATATATGTCTCATAATATACTAAAATATTAATTATGATCAATACTTTTATTATAAATCGCCAAATATTACCATTTTTTTTTACGGATTTATGACTTCCGCTAGAGCAGAAACAGATCACCCACTATAATCTATTTAAACTGGGTTAAATTTGTGCAGGAAATATTAAAAACAGTTCATTTTAGTGTGTTGTCGTAAGAAAATAATAATACACACACATTCAGGGCCGTCGTTTGGAGCCAGAGCTGTGCGTAAAAGCGAAAAAACTAACAAAAACGGACAAACAAACCAAAAACGAACATTAAAGCAACTCTCTTCGACTTTTACAGGTTTAAAATATAAATAAATATAACACAAAATGAATTAAAATGTAAACAAAGCAATGTAGGCTGGTTTAGAGATAAAAACAAAGCGTCTATTCTACCGTGCGCATTTTACGCATTGTGCCAATTTGTGCCATGTGCCAATTTGGACATAACACATGCACCATTTATACAAGTCAGTCTTTAAAACGTGTCAAATGTTAATACATAGGTCTGGAATTAGAATAAATAATAAACCTAATAATTCCAATTCATTTTAATATTATTGGTTAGTCTTTTTGTTTTTTATTTCTACATTTTTTCGACGTAAAGCTCGACGAAACATGGCACCACATTGAGGAATTAACCACGTATCCAACCAAATCCAGATATTTTTTGTTTTGTTTCGCTATTTCAAACATATTTTTTATGTTATATTTCTTATAATTCATGTTTTGTTATGAAAAAGTGTTACTATAGTGCGTAAAAAGGTGATTTGTCTGGACGCAGTGACTTTGACTGCGTTGTTTGAGAACACTGCTTCTTTTAAAATACGCTTCTGTGCCTTTTTTTAAAATTTTATTTTAATATACAGGCCTATACATAAAATAATCTTTAATAGGTTAGTGTAGGTGTATGATTTTAGATGATTAAGGTTGTGGGTTTATTTCTCAGTTTGGTTTTGTTTGTTTGTTTGTCGTGCGTAATGTGCGTATTGTGCGTAATTTGTGTTTGGCCCGTGTCTTTCTTTTCTCTTTTCTGTTTCTGTTTTTGTCCATTATCATTTTTTTTTTTACCTTTTAGGAAACAGACTTTCGACTCTACAAATTACCAACCTAACCTGAGACTAATCCTAAACCAAAACAAATTTAAACGTACTCCATTCCAACAAACCTGTGTGTAACCTAGAAAACAGACGACCGCTGTTACGCATGGATGTCGTGCGTAATTGTTGTACTTTTATCCAGGTTAATTTTTAAACATTTAATTTCTTTGTTTGCATTTTAATTTACTTTCTTTCCACAGACTACAATGCACATTTGAAACACGATACTGGCAATAAAACTGTTTTCATTTTCTCCCTAAAGCTTAATCTTATACGTATTTATTTGTAAAAGAACAACACAACACGCGTAAACACACACGTTTCAAACTCTATGGATGAAAAAACGAACTGAAATAATAACACAGGGGCAATTAAAATACGTAGGCTTCCTGAATCCTAAATAATTAAGGTCTGCAGTCAATTTACAATAAAAGTGATTTGTTTTGTACCATTATAGGCTACGAGGTTTACGCGTAATCAGATTTTTGTTCAACATTTTCGAGGATTTTCCCATTTAAAAATACATTTTACTTACTTTTTTATTATTATTTTGAATTATTTATCGTTATGGCAGCTGTATCTTTTGTCAAATTTCTGAAACCAGTGACTAAGGTAGCTTTATTTTTTACATTACATGGTTACAATCTAAAAATTCACGTATTTTTGCATACTTTATTACAAATTTTACGTGTTTTTACTTCACCTGAAAACACATCTCCCCCAATTCAGAGCTAAAAGTGTGTGTTTTTGTTTGTAAAATGCTTAAATTCGTAAATGTAATCTGTTATAAAGCGCTACATGGGGTGCGGAGCTGGAACGGGTCACTCCGCGCCGTGCGTAAAAAGCTGCGTAAAATCGGCACTCGCCCCGTCTCCAAAAGGTCACAGGAAAATCCAATCTCTTCCCTCTTGGTATTTAACGGGGTTTCGGGTTCTAATCTGACACGTGCTGGAACCCCAAAGAGCTCCTTTAATTGTCTCCGGTGCTCTCCACGTGCACAATGTGATTTCGTTCAACGTGGATGCGCTCGAGAGCCCCGCGCGTAAATGACGTGCCCCCCTCCCCACCTCACTCCCGCCCCCGCGTGCCGTGCGCCCAGGTGGGAACAGAAATGACGTGCCAACTTTGTAATTATAAAATGTATGGTTTTTGGAAAAGGGGGGTGTTTCTAGTCACTCAGCGTTACGCGTTTTAACGTTAAAAAAAAAAAAAAAAAAAAAAAAAAAAAAAAAAGCCTTTTCAAGAAATAGGGCCCAAAGTTTTTTTGTTTTTTTTTTTAAATCGGATAAATTAACATAAAACTTGAAATAACCTAAAATTATCTGAAAAAAAAAAATAATAATAACTAATCATCTCAAAGGCCTATATTTCTACGAAGTAATCACTTACGTCACGTCACGTCACCTTACGGACATCTTACGCAATGATCGAAGAAATAGGGCCCAAAGTTAAAAAAAAAATAAAAAATAAAAAATCTGATAAATTAACATAAAACTTGAAATAACTTAAAATTATCTGGAAAAAAAAAAGTAACTAATCATCTCAAAGGCCTAAATTTCTACTGTCATGTTACGTCACCTTACGTCACGTACGGACACCTTACGTAACGATCGAAGACGCAAACCTTCAAAATTTGGGGTAATTCTAAAACAGATGGAAAAACTGGGAACTAAACAAAACAATGCGATACGATTTTGTTACGAAATTATTTACTAGTGTCTTACGTGTGTCACATTTAACATCGTCAACACGGTTTTAAAGGACTTTTTTTTTTTTTTTTTCATCACGTATTTGCATTAAAAAAATAATAAATCAATGAATTATTATTATTATTAGTAATATTATTAGTAATAATTATTATTAGTAATATTATTATTAGTAGACCTATATTTACTGACCTCATTGTGTAATTATTTAGGAATTTTTGGTAAACTGTGTGAACATATAAAACCAAGAATCCACACAAAAAAATTAATAAAAAAAATATATATATATATATTATATATATATTCACTATTTTTGAACTACAAAAAAAATATAAATAAAAAATTATTAAACCGAGTGTGAGGTTTAGGTGTACAGAAGAGACTGTTAAGTGGACATTTTGAGTCTGAGTTTGAGTTTTCCTGCGGTACCTAAAGGGACCGAACAAGATTTTATGAGACAATATTAACACAAAATTGAAAAAAAGGAAGAGGAAATTAATCTGTGTATCATTCATTCATTTGTTTTTAAAAGTAAAAGCAAAAATAAGAAAAAAAACTATTTTTTTTCTTAATTATTTGTCTCCAAAACCAAAATGGAAATTTAAAAAAACTGATAATTTTTTTCAGTTTTCAATTTTGTGTTTAAATGAAAAATGGAAACAACATGTAATGGACTGAACCAGGACTAAACCAGGACTGAACCAGGACTGAACCAGGACTGAACCAGGACTGAACCAGGACTGAACCAGGACTGAACCAGGAGTGTCGGGACGGGCCTGGAGGTTCGTCTGCATAGACTCTCTGGTGATCAGGACTGAGACTGCGACCAGGACCAGGACTGAGGCCAGCACTGAGACCAGCTTAGTCCTGTTTTAGTCCTGGTTTAGTTCTGTTTTAGTCCTGTTTTAGTTGTGTTTTAGTCCTGATTCAGTTCTGCTTTAGTCCTGGTTTAGTCCTGATTAAGTTCTGTTTTAGTCCTGTTTTAGTCTTGATTAAGTTCTGTTTTAGTCCTGTTTTAGTCTTGATTAAGTTCTGTTTTAGTCCTGGTTCAGTCCTGATTTAGTTCTGGTTTAGTCCTGATTCAGTCCTGTTTTAGTCCTGGTTTAGTCCTGTTTTAGTCCTAGTTTAGTCTTGGTTTAGTCCTGTTTTAGTCAGTGTTTAGTCCTGATTCAGTCCTGGTTTAGTCCTGGTTCAGTCCTGATTTAGTTCTGTTTTAGTCCTGGTTTAGTCCTGATTTAGTTCTGTTTTAGTCCTGGTTTAGTTCTGGTTTAGTCCTGATTTAGTCCTGATTTAATCCTGGTTTTGTCCTGGTTCAGTCCTGATTCAGTCCTGTTTTAGTCCTGATTTAGTCCTGGTTCAGTCCTGGTTTAGTCCTGATTCAGTCCTGGTTTAGTCCTGATTTAGTCCTGGTTCAGTCCTGGTTCAGTCCTGGTTTAGACCTGGTTCAGACCTGGTCTCTGTGCTCTGACTTCAGTTTTGTGAGCACAGAAAACTTCAGTTCACACATTTATGTAAAAGTGAAAGAAATAAACAGAGAAACACTGGACCTGCTGAGGACCGGAGATTCAGACCAGATGTTTATCCAGAACGACGATAAGATCCACAAACCCTAACCCATGTACAGAAATGTATATTGCAGATCTAAACGCAGATCGTGACAGGGTGACCCCAAAAAAAAAAAAAAAATAAAATAAATAAATAAAAAAATCGACCTGACTTAGTCTTTGAGAAAAAATGTTTTAAATTTCTCGTACACTCTGTTTTCTGATGTTCTAATGTCTTTTCCTCGTCACAAACAGACCTGGAGTTGTGTTTTGTTTCATTCACACATGTTTAAAACAGAAACCTGCAGATCCGTTTCTTCTTTCAAACTGAAAACACCTTGTGATGTCATGAGGTGAACTCCACACACCTTCACTAGAATCATCTGGGTGATTTCAGTCCTGGAATTAAAGATCAACACTAAACTAAAGAGTCTGTGTGTCATTCGTTCATTTGTTTTTTCAAAATAAAACCAAAAGTAAGCAAAATGAAAACACAGCTGTTTTCTTCATTATTTGTCTCCAAAACCAAAATGAAAAAACAGAAAATGATTCGGTTTTTTTAGTTTTTGTGTTTAAATGAAAAATGGAAAAAACAGATAACGGTTGTTTCCCGTTTACGTGACTTAAACTGTGATGCCGGACTGAACCAGGACTGAACCAGGACTGAACCAGGACTGAACCAGGACTGACCCAGGACTGAACCCAGGACTGACCAGGACTGACCCAGGACTGGACTGACCAGGACTGAACCAGGACTGACCAGGACTGAACCAGGACTGACTGAACCAGGACTGACCCAGGACTGAACCAGGACTGAACCAGGACTGAACCAGGACTGAACCAGGACTGAATCAGGTCCGGGACCAAGACCAAAACTGAGGCCGGGACTGAGATCAGGAGCAAAGCAGGACCAGACCAGGACTGAGACTGGGACTGAACCAGGACTGAATCAGGTCCGGGACCAGACCAAAACCAGACCGGGACTGAGACCAGGACCAGACCAGGACTGAGACCAGGATTGAGGCCGGGACCAGACCAGGACGAGACCTTGCTTGAGACCAGGACTGAGGCCGGGACTGAGACCTGGACCAAAGTGGGACCAGACCAGGACTGAGACTACGACTGAACCAGGACTGAACCAGGTCCGGGACCAAACCAAAACCAGACGGGGACAGAGACCAGGACTGAGTCCGGGACTAGGACCAAAACTGAGACCGGGACTGAGACCGGGACCAGACCAGGACTGAGGCCGGGACTGAGGCCAGGACCAGACCAGGACCAGACCTTGATTGAGACTGGGACTGAGGCCGGGACTGAGACTGGGAGCAAAGCGGGACCAGACCAGGACTGAAAACGGTTTAGTTCTGGTTTAGTCCTGTTTTAGTCCTGTTTTAATCCTGGTCCAGTCCTGGTCCAGTCCGGCATCACATTTTAAGTCACAGATATTGCATTATTCATTTAAACACAAAATCATAAACTGAAAATACAAATCATTACCTGTTTTTTCATTTTGGTTTTTAGAGTCAAAATAATTTTTTATTTTTTTTTTGGTTTTCTTATTTTTGGTTTTATATTGAAAAACGAATGAACGAATGACACAAAGATTCTAAAGGTAAAAGGAGCTGTTAACTTGAAAACTACAGCTGCACGACGTCACAGAGATGAAGAATCAAACATGTGAATGAACCAAAACACAACTCCAGGTTTTTTTTTGATGAGGAAACATTATTATAACACGTCTTAAAGCTCACGTGAATCCATTTTGTGTAATATAGAACCTTTAACAAACACTGTATCCACTGTCGTCCCGGTTCTGATGTTGCATATTCACATTCCCGCTTCTCTGTTCGCTCCCACTGCAGGCCCACGGACGCGCAAACTCAAGAAAACCAAGAGTGGCAAAGAGGACAAGCGGCCGCGCACCGCCTTCACCGCCGAGCAGCTCCAGAGACTCAAGAGCGAGTTCCAGCTCAACCGCTACATCACGGAGCAGCGCCGTCAGAGCCTGGCCCACGAGCTCAACCTCAACGAGTCCCAAATCAAGATCTGGTTCCAGAACAAACGCGCCAAGATCAAGAAGGCGTCCGGCTTCAAGAACGGCCTGGCGCTGCAGCTGATGGCGCAGGGGCTTTACAACCACTCCACCACCACCATACAGGACGATAAGGAGGACAGTGACTGAGGAGGAGGAGGACGGGCGGGGGTCGGGGGGCAAACGTGGACTGCAACAACTTGAATCTGTCCAGGTTATAATGACTTGAGTTACCAAAATGTTCGTTTGGTTTGAGTAAAGTTCACGCGTAAAATGATCTGCCAGTGGTACGAGTTGCCTGATCAGCCAGTTCGAAACCTGAACGGACGAAGGATGCAAAGATATCCATACCTCTCCCCGTATTTTCACGATATTTTCTGGAGGCCAACAAAACTGTGAATGTTTGTTTTCCTTTTAAAATGCCTTGAAACGTCTTTAGTTTTCTTTTAAAGCAAAGAATTATGGTTTAAAAGTCTTTCAAAACATGATTTCTACTTGCACTTTGCTCTGAAACAGCAAAGGATCATGGTCTTTGTGGTTCCATCTGTTTGTTGACAATGAATTTAAGCCAAGAGACTCGTAATTTCGATGTGATTTTGATGGCCCACGATATTATTATGACACTTTTGACGATACGATTTCATGATTTTTCACTAGAAGAGACTGAAACTGGACCACAGAGCGTGAAAAACCTCCGTCTAAACGTGACATGGTCCAACCACAGATGCTTGTTTGTATCGTCCAAAGGATCATGGTCTTTGTGGTTCCATCTGTTTGCTGACAACGAATTTAAGCCAAGAGACTCGTAATTTCGATATATTGCGATGGCCCACGATAATATTATGACACTTTTGACGATACGATTTCATGATTTTTCACTAGAAGAGACTGAAACTGGACCACAGAGCGTGAAAAACCTCCGTCTAAACCTGAAATGGTCCAACCACAGATGCTCGTTCGTAATTGCAGAAGACTTCTCCTCTTCCAAAACTCTCGTAGAGTTCAAAACAAAATACAGAACTTCTTTTACCTGAGATAAGTCAAACTTTGGTGCCTCAAGTGCTGATTCTGGAAAAATCCATGCTGTTTTTGAGTCCTTTATGTAGATTTTCGTTGAAATCAGGGAGCTCCAGATCTTTTTCGTCTTTGTAAAGTTTGGTCAAAGCGTGTGGTTCTGGCTGGTCGGGTAACGGAAGAAGTCTTTTTGTACTTAAAATACGGCTCTGGTTAGTCTGGAGATAAGACAAACGACAGCTCTTTGCACTTGAAATAAAAATAAACTAAACTAAGGCTACGTTCAGAAGTGGCTCAAATCCGATTTTTGGCTCCAGTCTGAACGACACAGATCCGATTTTTTTCAAACGCGACCCAGGCCACTTGGATATGTGCTCCTAAAACTTATCTTATCTTACTTATCCGATCCTTTGACACGCAACTTCAGTCTGAACGGCCAGGTCGCGATCGGAACTTGGTGATTTCTGAAACGATCGCCAAAGAAACCGGATCTACAGTCGGTCCTGGCTCCAACGTCAACGAAAAATCAAGACCCTGCGAGCCAAATACAAGGAGGCTAAAGACTTACGTGTAACCTGTCCGTTTTACGAAGATCTGGACCGTATTTTGAGCACACTTTTGGGCCTTTAACTGGAAATGTGAACGACTTCGCCAAAAAAATCGGATTTCACAAAAAATCAAGCCCTGCAGTCTGAACTCAGCCTTAAAGAATTGGAATCTTACGCCGTTTGAATCAAGAAAGACTTGCTCCATTGGTGGATCATTTTACTTACTCAAATCAAGTCAAACAGTTCTTAATTTGAGTCATTTAAACGTACCGAGATAGTACTTTTTGCAGCGTGGGGTCGTTTGGAAAGACGCAGGGAGTCCATGTTATTCTGCGGGGGAAGGTAGAGTTCGTAAAAAAGAAATATCCAAGAGGAAATCCACATGTACTGAGCCTGATAACTGAATTTTTGTGTTGTTTGTAAGTAAATTTCCCATGGATTTTTTTCCCGTAGACTTAACGCGGTTGTTTTAAGTCCAAAAAGCAATTTTTAAAACACAAAACTCGGCAAAATGCTTCAATAACTTCGCGGTTATAACGTGCCAGAAGCAGATTTTAAAAGCCGCTTTCGGACTTTTAAGATATTTTTCGTTTTTTTGTAAAGTCTACGGGAAAAGTTAATGGGAATTTTACTTCGATCACTGTTGAACTCCAGAACACACTTCAATTTACCGTAAAAGTTTCAGAGGTAGAAATCTGGACAGTGTTTTTAAAATCGAGATGTTCCTGCAGCTTCTTAAATCCAGACCGTAAGATACAAAAAGATTTACAGATGGAACTCAGACGTTTTCAATTTCGTAAACCGTTTCCAGATTTCTACGTCTGAAACATTTTCTACCGTGGACAAATGAGGAATAACGACGACTTTATGATTTATATTTAATGCTCTAAGCAGGTCCGTCGACAGAAATCAGGGGGGCTGGGGCCTGAAGACTCACACGGGCCCCCTCAAATTTTAATTCCAACTCTGGGCCCCGGGACTACAGACCACTTTTCCCTGTCAACACCCCTGAGTGTAAAACGTGACTTTAACCATGAGACAGGGGCAGCACCAGCTCTTCCTAGGATGACCAAAGCCCCCCCAAAAAGTCCCCCTAAAGATTTTCACCTCTTTTTTTATGACACATCAAAAAAAAAACATTAAAATTGGAAGTATTTTATTGTTCAAAATGAGGTTACACACTGCAAAAAACTAAATCCAGTCAAAGTTTCATCATAATTTGAGTAAATTTCGCTTGAAAATTTTAATTATCTGCCAGTACAACAAGAGTTTTTGTACTTAAAATGTGAAAATGCATCTTGCTACACAGAAAAACAACTTTTTGCACAAACTAAATTGAAAAACACATTTATTCCTTTGGCAAATAATTTGACTTGTTGAGTGAAATTTACTCAAATCGTGGTCAAACTTTGTTAATTCAAGTTATCTTAACTTGACTAGAAAACAAAATCTAGTCAAGTTAAGATGACTTCAACCAAAAAAACATAAAAATTGGAAATGTTTTACTTTTCAAAATGAGGTTACACACTGCAAAAAAACAAAATCTAGTCAAAGTTTCATCATGATTTGAGTCTATTTTGCTTGAAAACTAAAATTATTAAGATTTTTAGTACTTAAACTGTGAAAATACATCTTGCAATACTTAAAATAAGTAAAAACAACAACTTTTTGGACTTAAAATAAGAAACTAAATCAAGTGTTGTTAGGATTAAGAAAAACTCACTTCTTCCATAAGTAGACAATTTGACTTATTGAGTGAAATTTACTCAAATCGAGGTCAAACTTTGTTAATTCAAGTCATCTAATCTTGGCTAGAAAACAAAATCTAGTCAAGTTAAGATGACTTGAATTAAGCAAGTTTCATCATGATATGAGTAAATTTAAATTATGTAGCAATGGAGCACGACTTTTTGTGTTTAAAATATGAAAATACATCTTATTACACAGAAAAAACACAACTTTTTTGGGCTTAAAATAAGAAACAAAATTGAATGTTACTTGAATTAAGAAAAACACACTTACTCCACTGGTAGAAAATTTTACTTCAAGTCAAGTCAAGTTGAATCGACTCAACTAAAGTCAAATTTGAGTCATTTTAACTTACCGAGATATAGTTTTTTTTTCAGTGCATCTTGTTTCCATGGAGATATTTTTGCTTTGCCTTGAAGTTTTCCCAGTATGGCATTAAAATCAAACTCAATTACAGGTATTTTACTGCTTAAAACTTCTACTACACAAAAAGAAAAAACAAAACAAAACATGCATTTCTACAGTGAGTGAGCTCACCTCTCCACAGATCTGACCTGCACTGCAAAACTGAACATCAAGGTGAGTTAAAATGACTTAAACTAAGAACATTTTACTTTGAGTCGATTCAACTTGACAAGTAAAATTATATACAAATCAAGTCGAGTTAAGACGACTTGAATTAAGAAAGTTTTAACAAGATTTTAGTCAGTTTCACTTGACAAGTGAAGTAAATTATCTGACTTTTTGTCCTTAAAATATGAAAATACATCTCACTACACTTGTTTTGTCACTTGTAAAGTTGAATCGACTCAAATTAAAAAGTAAAACATTCTTAATTTAAGTCATTTTAACTTACCTAGATATTGTTTTTTTCCAGTGCACCAATGGAAAAAGTGTGTTTTTGTTTCGGTAACACTTTAGTTTAGGGACCACATATTAATCGCTTAACTAAGTGGTAATTGGTTTGTTAATTAACTGTTACTTAGCTTTTAGTTTGGTATTAATTAAACACTTATTAAGATTTCAGTGTACGCACGGAAACATCTATTGTGATCTCAAGTATTTTAATGGGAAGAAAATAGCTCATGGGTTTTTACTCGCAAAAAATGGCACTGAAAGTACTTTAAAGATGTAATTAAGCACTTATTATGCATTTTACTATGAACTAGCTTTGAATATGTGGTCCCTAAGTTGTTATTTTAAGATGTATTTTCATATTTAAGTACGAAAAAGTCTCGCTCCATTGGCAGATTATTTCGAAATTCACTCAAATCGCGGTCAAACTTTGTTAATTCAAGATCTAGGTTGGAGTTTTTGCAGCGCGTAACTTGGCCTGGAGGCTTTGCGGGGCTTGTCTCCACGGAAACGGACGCGTTTAATGTCACACTGCGGGACATTCTAGGCAAAAGCAGCGAGTACAACAGTGAGTTCGATGAAGAGAAGCGAAGCAAGCGGCAGTTCGAAGGTTCCGCGGCCGCCCCTTTTACGTTTTTGTCCGCGCGTCACCGGCAGCTGTGGATTTTTCCTTTTGGATATTACGAACGTGTAAAAGAAGTTCGTCTGAGAAAACCAACGGATAAAGACTTCAAAACAAAAGGACTTCACCGGAAACACAAAGAGGATAACTGATACATCGCCGGGAAACTGCGTCTAGATAATTCCCGTTTGAAAACACCAGGAACGTCAACGTTAAGTTTGAGAATAACGGACTTCCACGGTACAAAATAAGCCACACGAGTTGTCCACACTGGAAAAAAACTATATCTTGGTGAGTTAAAATGACTTGAATTACAAAGATTTCACTTTATTTGGGATGATTCAAGTTGTCAAGTAAAATTATCCACCAATGGAATAGGCGAGTTTCAGCTGACGTCATTGTTATTAAAAGCCCGCGTTGCTGCTGGGAAATATTTTGGTCGGAGGCAAGAAACACGGTAGCGTCAAACACAGTGCGTAACCTCGCGTATTTATCCCTGATAATGGTACATTCCTGCTGCATTATCGGATGCATGCACAAATAGAAGCACGGAAGAAGGAAAATGTCTTTTTCGTATTCTGAGTGAAAAGAACCACTAACGGTGAATTAAAACGTCTTTCAAACATTCGCAGAGCAAACGTAGAAGATCCTAACAAACCGTGGACTCCAACAAGTTCAACAACACATCGAGACTCTTGGAGGTTTTCATCTTTTCTGCTGTGAATGGCCCAGGAGTTTCCACCAAGTCATTGTGGATATCGCCAAAGTGAATATTTGTCCAGGTAGTTGGAGATTCTGACCAGAAATTTGGTTTGTCGGGGTTGAAAAGGGTGATTTGTCGTCCATCGATGCTTATGACCAATTTCTGGTCAAATGGTCTTGGGTCCTCTGCCGTTAGAGTGGATAAATAACCGGGATCAATACCCTTTACGTGCTTTCTCGCTCCGTCCGTCATGTTGAATTAGTGTTTCTTGCCGCCGACCAAAATAATTCCCAGCATGCAACGCGCGCTTTTGTCAACAATGAAACTCGCCTATAAGTGTGTTTTTCTTAATTCAAGCAATATTCGATTTTGTTTCTTATTTTAAGTCCAAAAAGTTGTTGTTTTTCTTATTTTAAGTTCAGAAAGATGTGTTTTCATATTTTAAGTACAAAAAGTCTTGTTCCATTGGCAGATTATTTGACTCGTCAAGTGAAATTTACTCAAATCATAACAAAACTTTCTTAATTCAAGCCATCTTAACTTGACTAGATTTAGTTTTTTTGCAATCTAGCCAAGTTAGTTTGAGCATGATTTGAGCAAATTTCACTCAGCAAGTCAAATTATCTGCAAATGGAACAAGTTTGTTTTTCTTAATTCAAGCAACACTCGATTTCGTTTCTTATTTTAAGTCCAAAAAGTTGTTATTTTTTCTGATTTTAAGTGCAGCAGGATGTATTTTCATATTTTAAGTCTTGTTCCACTAGATAATTTTACTCGTCAAGTGAAATTGACTCAAATCGTGATAAAACTTTCTTAATTCAAGTCGTCTTAACTCTACTAGATTTCGTTTTTTGCAGTGTAAATGGGTTTTAATAAAGCTGCACTGTGTAACTTTTCATTTGGGGGCACCGTCATCGTCTTGTTGCGTCGTCAGTGTGACATTAAACGGCTCTACTTTACATTTATCCAATCGCCGGCGGGTTTAAAGCTCAAAAATACCTCGAAAAACAAACATTCTGACTGTGAGCGGGGTCGCCTCTCCGCAGATCTGACCTGTAACTTGGTCTGGTGCTGAAAAAGAAAAGCGTTCGACGGACTCTTCGCCGGAAAAGTTACACAATGCACCTTTAGAACACACGAACTTTGGAGCGTTTCGGACCTCCTCGTAATCGTTTATTTGCTTTCTTTGGTTTTAATCCAGCTCAAAAAGAACACAAATTCAACTGTTAAAGCTGCATTGCGTAACTTTTCTACCTGCTCGTCTCCATGGAGATGTTATTGCTCGGCCTGGGATGTTCCACAGTGTGACTTTAAACATTTCCATCCGGCGTTTGTTCATTACGGGTGCTTGTGTCGCTCAAAAAAAATACAATAACTCCTTCTGTGAATTGGCGCGACTCTCCGCAGATCTGACCTGTAACCTGCTCGTCTAGAGGTTTAATCTATACTGCGGAACATTCTAGAAAAAGCAAGAACATCTCCACGGAGACAAGAAGGTGGCGGTCGCTCCACGAGAAGTAAAAAAGGAAGATCTTGTTTAGTATTTCCGGCTTTTTTGGTTTTGGTTCAATTCGATTTTTTGGAATTTGTGAAGTCATGAGAGTCGTGCCTTGGCAACACGAAGATACCGTAAAAATTGGCAAACTTTTTTTTTTTCAATCCACAAAACAATAGGGATGTAACAGTAACCGAAATATCGTGATATCGTATCGTCAGAGGTCTCACAATAACATCGTGGGCTGTCACAATAAATCAAATCACGAGTTCCTTTGCTTAAATGCAGGTTTTATTGAAGCAATAGTTTATAAACATGGGGAACTACATTTCCCATGATTCATTTCAGCGCAGACAACATGAAGAAATATGTTTTTTACTTGAATTCTTGGGATTATGACGGAAATAATTCACAACAAAATCTTGTCAAGGTATTTTAAAAACAAAAATCTACAATGTCCCATCAACAAATATATCAGCCTCTTCAAAATATCGCAATAAATATCGTATCGAGATTTGGATATCGTTACATCCCTACAAAACAAAGCCATTTTTTAATTATTATTTTGAAAACACTTAAAAAAAAATTTAAAAGTCCGTTGTGTAATTTTTCTGGTGGAGGTTACGTCAAACGCTTTTCTCCATTGAAACATCATTTTTTTGTCTGGAATGTTTCACAGTGTGGCTTTAAACCTTTCTACCTTAACCGGACCAAGTTACAGGTCAGATCTGCGGAGAGGCGACGCCGCTCACAGTCAAAATGTTGTTTTTCTTGGCATTTTTGAGCTATAAAAACTCCATCTGTAATTGAATAAATGTAAAAAAAAGTAGAGCTGTTTAATGTCACACTGTGGAATATTCCATCCAGAGCAATGACGTATCCATAGAAACAAGCAGGTGATGGACGCCCAGCCAGAAAAGTTACACAATGCACCTTTAGCGAAAGCACTTAATATTTGATTTGTAATTTGTCACAACTGCGAATATAATCCATGTGTCACTCGTTCATTTGTTTTTCAAGATAAAAGCAAAAATAAGAAAATGAAAGAAAAAAACTGTTTTCTTCATTATTTGTCTCCAAAACCAAAATTAAAAAAAATTATAACGATTTATTTTTTTCAGTTTTTGATTCAATTTTTGAGGACTAAACCGTTTTCAGTCCTAGTCTCAGTCCTGGTTTGGTCCCGGTCTCAGTCCTGGTCTCAATCACAGTCTGGTCCTGGTCTGGTCCTGGTCCTGGTCTGGTCCTGGCCTCAGTCCTGGCCTCAGCACTGGTCTGATCCTGGCCTGGTCCCAGTCCCAGCCCGCTCCGGTCCTGGTCTGGTCCCAGTCTCAGTCCCAGTCTCAATCATGGTCTGGTCCTGGTCTCAGTCCTGGTCTCAGTCACAGTCTGGTCCTGGCCTTAGTCCTGGTCTGGTCCTGGTCTCAGTCCCGGTCTGGTCTTGGTCTGGTTCTGGTCTCAGTCCTGGTCTCAATCACAGTCTGGTCCTGGCCTCAGTCCTAGTCTGGTCCCGGTCTCAGTCCTGGTCTCAATCACAGTCTGGTCCTGGCCTCAGCCCTGGCCTCAGTCCTGGTCTGTCCTGGTCTGGTCCCGGTCCCAGTTCTGCTGTAGTCCTGGTCTGGTCTCGATCTCAGTCCTAGTCTCAATCCTGGTCTCAGTCCCGGTCTGGTCCTGGTCTCAATCACGGTCTGGTCCTGGTCTCAGTCCCGGTTTGATCCCAGACCTGTTTTAGTCCTGGTTTAGTCCTGGTTCAGTCCGTATACAAAAATTCAGCTGAAGAAAAAAAAATATATATATATATATTTTTTCCCATTTTCTTATTTTTGGTTTTATTTTGAAAAACCAATGAACGAACGACACACGGATTGAATATAAACCTACTTTTTTTGTTGTTTTTTGTTTAGTTTTTTTGCTTGTACGAGTGTCCCCGTCGTCGGTGTTTAGAAAAGCCTCTCCGGAATGTTCTGGTGTGTACATTGTAAATATGTAATCTCTAATTTAAAATCTGAAGAGACTCAAAACCCAACGCCAAACCAAAGATTTCATCGGGCCTGGACGGTGGACGGCGGCGAACGGAAGCGAACGGACTGAAACGCTCGAGGACGGATCAGGATCACCCACTCTGCTGTTTCTGGATATAACTTTAACGAGAGAATCACAAAACCAACCACTTTTTATTTTTGTTTTTTTGGACCAATTCAGCGATTCTTTGAGATTTTGGATACAACATCGTCTGGAATTTGAGAGAAAACTGAGAAAATTTGAATTCCTACGCCAATATTAATGAATACAAATGGAATTTTGGGGGGTTTAGTCAAAAATTTAAAATATCAGATTCAACATTTGTGAATTTACTTTTTTTTTTTTGGTTATTTTACATTGGTCCGTCCATTTGTTCTTTTGAATTCCAATTAAGAACGAAAACAGTTCATTTCATGATTTAGTTTTAGTGTTAAATAAAAAAAAAAAAAACAAACAGATTTCGATGTCAATTTCCAATATTTAATTTAACGTTTTTTCATTTCATTTAACACCAATCAGAAACAAAACAGTCTTGGTTAATTTTTTAATTCTGATATTTTATTCTCTCTGGTTTATTTGTTCTGGATGTTTTGCTGTGAGAAGGACCCCCTGAAAAAAAAAAAAATTGCAATTTTGTGGACAAACATGACAAACTTTGGCGTTACTTAACAATAAGGACCTGACTAGAGCTCGTACGTCAGAGTATCAACGTTTTCAGGCGTCCACGCGGTGCCGGATCACATCTGTACTCAGAAAATATCAGGTTCAACATTTGTGAATTTACTTTTGGGGTATTTCACATTTGTTCTTTTGAATTTCAATTAAGAACGAAAACAGTTTGTTCTTGCATTTTTCCGTTTTACTGTCAAACAACAAAACAGATTTCGACGTCCAGTTCCAATATTTAATTTAACGTTTATCTCAATTAACACCAGTCACAAACAAAACTGTGTTGGTGCTTATTTTCATTTTGTTGTTTTATTCTCTCTGCGTTATTTGTCCTTTTAAATTCTGTTGCTAGAAGGACTCACCTGAAAAATCGTTGCAATTTTGTGGACAATGAAAACGGCTCAAATACGTAATAGTGTGGACGGGGCCAAAGTTGGGGATGTTTACTCAAATTAAATGAGCTAAAATTAAGTCTCAGCCATTTCAGCAGGTGTTAAACCATAAAAAAAGTAATTTATCTAAAATGTAGTGGAGTAGAAAGTACAAATATCTACTCTCAAATGAAAAGTCATACTTAATTCTTGTACTTTTACTTTTGTACTTTGTTACTTTCCACCATTGGTCAATACTCAAGTCTACACAAAAAAAAGCAGAATATTATCGTTTAAAATGGTGTGAATTCCTTTTTACTAAAACTCTATACTCCGTCCGGCGATTTATTTGAAATCATTTTTTAACATTCCTGAACAATTTACAGATTTCACCAATTCAGCGAAATCAAACAGAACAATTTGTCTAATACAAGATTTGGTTTTGATGAATATTTTTGTTCGATATTTTGGCCGTTTGTGTTTGCGTGTTGGACAGAAGCAGCAGAATAAAAAAAATAATAATAAAAATGTGTGTGATGAAAATGGTAAAGAAATGAAAAGGGAATATGAAAGATGCTGGTGAATTATATGTACATTTTAACCATGTTTCCAAATAAACTTTTATATCTGAACGTCCGGATTTCACTGTGTGGTTTATATAACGTATAAAATTATATAAAGTTTTTGTCCAGTACTTCATAAACAATTAATTAATGCAGATTTTGAGGAATAAAATATCATAAGAGAATTAAATTAAAAAGCTATGTACGTTGAGTTGTTTTTCATTTAACTCTCTTTCTCTGCTTTCGTGTTTCCCTGGAAATATTAGTATAACTTTGTGGAATTTTGAAGTTTTGCACAAGTTTATTGTAAATAGGTTTAAAATTTACCACTCTAGCTAGAAAAAATAAATATAAAACCTTTATGAGCTTCCAAATATTACACTTTGGTTGCAGTAATGATCGTTGGTGCAGTTTACGGCAGAATAAACATGGTCCTAGAACTGAACCCTGGGGAACACCATCACTACAGTACTATGTTTTTTTTTTAAGTAGAAAAGTTTAGAAAATTCTGACAACTAAATTAAATAATTCCATAAATCTTGCTTTATATATTTGATGTATTCTGTATGAATATAAAATATAGAAAGTGTTAAATAAAAAACTAAAAATGTTAAATAAGAGTCCAAGCTTTTGACAGGTGCTGTTCAAACATACACTATCAGTCAAAAGTCAAAAGAGGAGATAGAAGAGCATATGGAATTATTTTTTTTAACAATATTACACTTGGGTTGCAGAAATGATCATTGATGCATTTGACGGCAGAATAAATGTGGTCCTAGAACTGAACCTTGGGGGACACCATCACTACAGTACTATGTTGTTGTTTTTTAAATGTAGAAAAGTTTAGAAAATACTGACACCTAAACTAAATAATTCCATAAATCTTGCTTTATATATTGGATGTCTTCTGTATGAATATAAAATGTAGAAAGTGGTTTAAAAAAAAAAAATTAAAAGTTGAAATAAGAGTCCCAACTTTTGACGGGTGCTGTTTAAAGTAAAAAAAAAAAATAAAATAAAATACATCAAATATATGAAGCCAGATATATGGAAGTGAAATAACTCTAAACTAAACTTTTTTTTTTTTTCAACAAAGCAAAAAGTGGGTAGTTTGAGAATTTGGTTATAAAATATTTACAACGTTTAATAGATATATTAAATTTTTCTTTTCTTTGCTACATAATTCCATACATGTTACTTTGCACATTTACTATCTTCTGTACATATATAAAATTCTAAAACATAGAAAGTGGTAAAGAACTTTACTTTGTACTTGGAAATGATTTTTATAATTTGTTTCGTACAAAATTCTTGAATTTATCTGAAATTTTTCTGAAATGTATTGTACAATTATATGGGAGCTGGGGTTTTTAATGTAAAATTAGGTGGAACAAAACATAATTTGGTACTTTTATATCTATAATTTTGGCTGAATTTTATTAACGATAAAATGTTAATTAAGTTCAATAACTTTAAACAGATTCTGTGAGAAGTTTAATAAGGGGATCACTCAGTTACATGTTCTTAATTTAAGTTATTTGAATTTACCTAGATATTTTTTCCATGTGTGAATGAAACAAAACATCAAAACACAACTCGAGGCTTGTTTGTGACGAGGAAACGATATAAGAACATAGAAAATCGAGAAGTATGAACGTATAGAAACACTGTGTACATTTTATGACACAAAATAAGGAGCACGGATGATCCCAAAACATGCGTGAAAAGACGCACAGATTTGAAACACAACTGCATCCGTGAGCCTCGCCTCGTCGGTTCCTCGGTTGTGAAAAAAAGGAGAAAGAGAGAGCACTTTCGGCTGTTCAGTACGACGCCGAGCATGAAATGATCTCTGTCTCTTCTCATTCTCGCTCGGTCTGGATCGGGGACGACGGCGAACACACGGGTTTATGCGTGAACTAGAAGGTCTGGTACTTGGAGAACACAAAGTAATGTTTACACACTGATCGCATCTACACGCAGACTTATTATTACGTGTTCTATTGAGACTTCAAATTACGGTTTCCACGTGCAAATTAACAACAAAAGATCTGAAGAGCTGTGGGAGTGAAAAGGGCTCTGCAAACTCACAAACAGCACAGATTGTGATGGTCATAAATCGGGAAAGTCTTCGTAATAATAGTATTTACAGTTTGAAATAAAAGGCGTAGTAACAGACTCTGAGCACTGAACATCCGATTTAATATCACTGTATGATCCGTTTCAATGGGACATGTGTGTTTTTGTGATGAGGCTTCCGTTTCGTACTGATATTTAACTTTCTTTACCTTTTGAACATTGGGATAAACAGACAGTGTTGGGAAATAACGGAAAATATGGACCAAAAATACAGTGTCAATACTGATTTTGAGTAACTGTGTTCTTGTACAATTATGTTTTTATTTGGTGGTATTCAGAATTTAGTTATTTTACCAAAATTAAAAGGAATATTTAAAAAAAAAAAAAAAAAAAAAAAAAAAAAAAAAAAGGTTGGTAATGTGATCTTTCATTTCTAATTAGTACTGTGATAGTACTCAAGACCTCGACCGCTTTTTTACAGTCTTGGTCTTGTCTCCGGACTCATTAAACGCATTTGGACTTGGTCTTATCTCAGTCTTGATGGCACTTGGTCTTGTCTTGGTCTTGCCTCAGTCTTGTCTCGATCTTGAAGGCGCTTGGTCTCGGTCTTGTCTCGGTCTTGATTCTGCTTGAACTCGGTCTTGTCTTGGTCTTGATGGCGCTTGGTCTTTGTCTTGTCTTGGTCTTGTCTCAGTCTTGAAGGAGCTTGGTCTCAGTCTTGTCTCGGTCTTGAAAGAGCTTGGTCTCGGTCTTGCCTCGGTCTTGAAGGAGCTTGGTCTCGGTCTTGTCTCGGTCTTGAAAGAGCTTGGTCTCGGTCTTGTCTCGGTCTTGAAGGAGCTTGGTCTCGGTCTTGCCTCGGTCTTGAAGGAGCTTGGTCTCAGTCTTGTCTCGGTCTTGAAGGAGCTTGGTCTCGGTCTTGTCTCGGTCTTGATGGCTCTTGGTCTTGGTCTTGTCTCTGTCTTGATGGTGCTTGGTCTTGTCTCAGTCTTGTCTCGGTCTTGATGGCTCTTGGTCTTGGTCTTGTCTCGGTCTTGATGGCTCTTGGTCTTGGTCTTGTCTCGGTCTTGATGGCTCTTGGTCTTGGTCTTGTCTCGGTCTTGATGGTGCTTGGTCTTGTCTTGGTCTTGTCTCGGTCTTGATGGCTCTTGGTCTTGGTCTTGTCTCGGTCTTGATGGCTCTTGGTCTTGGTCTTGTCTCGGTCTTGATGGCACTTGGTCTTGGTCTTGTCTCGGCCTTGATGGTGCTTGGTCTTGTCTCTGTCTTGTCTCAATCTTGTCTCAATATTGTCTCGGTCTTGTCTCAATCTTGATGGAACTTGGTCTTGGTCTTGTCTTGGTCTTGTTTCGGTCTTGAAGGAGCTAGGTCTCGGTCTTGTCTCGTTCTTGATGGTGCTTGGTCTCGGCCTTGTTTCGGCCTTGAAGGCACTTGGTCTCAGTCTTGAAGGCACTTGATCTTGTCTCGGTCTTATCTCGGTCTTGTCTCGGTTTTGTCTTGATCGACCAGGACTGAACCAGGACTAAACCAGGATTAAACCAGATCTAAACCGCTCTCGTTCCTGGTCTCGGTCCTGGTCCTAGTTCAGTCCTAGTTCTGGTCCCAACACTCAGTTCTGGATTAGTCCTGGTTTAGTCCTGTTTTAGTCTTGTATTAGTCCTGTTTTAGGGCTGTTTTTAGTCCTGGTTTAGTCCTGGCATCACAGTTTAAGTCACAGAAACGGAAATCGGCCATTATCCTTCCTTTCATTTTGGTTTTGGAGACAAATAATGATGAAAAACGAATGAACGAACGATACACAGATTTAAAATAACGACGAACCTTCCATCTGAAACGCTGATTCGCCGAAAACCTTCTCGGATATTTCCCGTGATTAACACATAAACAGACAAAAACCTCGAGCAGACGCCGCGTTTTCTTTTGACAATCAGATCTTATTGACAAATTGATCTCATTTGTTAAGCATGACAGACGTTTGTAAAGAATCCCAGACCTGGTTTCGCCGCATAACCTCCTTTTTTTTTTTTGGAAAACAAACGATGAGCGCGATCCGGAGCTGCCAATAAGAGCGAGGCGTGTTCGGCCCGGAGACGCGATGCCCCGGAGAGACAGCAGTCATCCATCAGGGCGCTGGCATTTGGATCAGATCATAAATATGACAGCGCACTCCGATTCTGTCTGAGCGCTTCAGACAGAATCAAAGGTGATGACAGGAGCTGCTTCTTATTCAATTATGATTTACACTAGATACACAATGCTGCATATTTTCCCGATGTTTCTTTTGGAGGGAGAGCTGCATTTACGTTTATGGCTGGGAAGAAAAAAAAACAAACAAAACATTTGAAATCGTGTTTGTCTTGGCAGCTCGTTGGATTCGAAATGTATTTAATGATCGGGGGGGAAATTTCCAAAGGGCCAAACATTAAAACGCAATCTTGAGTAAATAAAACTGTAAAAAAAAAAAAAAAAAGTCTAGCAAAAATAAGAAAATAGCAGCAGGAGGATTTTTTTATTTTTTATTTTGTATTCTTTACTATTATTTTTATTTTTATTTTGCATTATTATTATTATTATTATTATTATTATTATTATTATATTTTTATTTATTATTTTTTATTTTTTTCATATATTTTTTATTTTATTCTTGTATTTTTATTTTTATTTTTTAAATATAATAATAGTGTAATTTTTCTGTTGGAGGATCTGTCAAACGCTTTTCTCCATGGAGATGTTGATGTTGATGATTGCTTTGTCTGGAATGTTTCACAGTATGGCATTAATGCTTTCTATCTTCTTCATGGAGACCAAACCGGATCAAGTTACAGGTCAGATCTGTGGAGAGGCGACCCTGCTCACAGTCAGAATTTTTTTTTTTTTTTTTTTTTTTAAGCTTTAAAACCACTTGTGATTGAATAAATGTAAAGTCGAGCTGTTTAATGTCACACTGTGGAACATTTCACGTAAAGCAATGGCATCTCCGTGGAAACAAGCAGGTGATGGACCCCAGACAAAAAGTTACGCAGTGCAGCTTTAAAATCAATAAAAAAATATTTTAAAAATTAAAGCGAAAATTCAAACATTTGCTGCACGTTACCTTAAAGTCTACAAATATAAAAATATAACTTATAAAAAATACAACTGAATCATAAAACTACTTAAATATTCAGAGGCGGCACGACTATTAGGCAAAAGCAGGCGGCTGCTTAGGGCCCCCAAACCTGGAGGGGCCCCCAAACCAATCATCCGCAGCAATTTGAGTTTCTCTCAATATGACATTAAATGAGAGGAGTTTACTTTTAAATAATCATAAGACAAATAATAATCAGATGTAATGGACGTAAACAAAAATGGGAAGGAAACTGTAACTTAAGAAGCTTTTAAAATTTTGAAATACCTCGTGCTCGAACGATAAGAGTTTTTTTTTTAACTCTGTTTTTGGTGTAAAATTATGGAACAACTGAAACAAATTATGGATCTAAAACTTTGTCCAAATATACATATATTAAAAAGTGCAACTAAAAAAGTGATTATTTCAAACTACTGCACTGAAGAGGACACTTTTTAATTGCACTTTTGAATATATGGATGGTAGTATCAGGAAAAAGGAAAAAAGGAACACGAACATGAGACACTAGAGAAATACCAGGGGCTCAAGGAGGAGCTGCAGAAGGTCTGGAGGGTGAAGGAATCATTGGTGCCTGTGGTGATCGGACACTCGGGGCCGTAACCCCCAAACTGGAAGAGACAACAACAGATACCATGAAAAACAACAAACATCAAAGTCCAGAAAAGTGCAGAACAGGAACAGCAAAGATACTGAAGAACTCTCAGGCTCCCAGGACCCGAGCTGGATGAGGGTGAGAAACCAACCACCATGGAAGGTGAGAAATATATTATATGGTCCCGGTCAAGCAGAAGTAAACAGCAAGACCAAAAATTCAAGTTAATGCATCTGATATAAAAATGTATTGAACAGATACATATGTACTCTAGTTTATCAAACTGTTGACCTTTTTTCTGTACCATTTTTGGTTCTAAAGTTCCATCCGTTTTAAACAGACCATGTATGAAACATGGAACAAAAATTATTTCCCAAATTTCAAAGACCTGAAAATCATGTAAATAAATGGATGTATTTCATCATATCTTGTGTTATTCCATCTTTGAACTGTTGATGAAGGTACATGATTTTAAAAAAAAAAAGTATTTTTTGACATATTTTATAGAAATAGTTTCCTTTCATTTTGAAGTAATATTAAAGTATTCAGAAGGAAAAAAGCCACAAATGATGTAAAATCCTGCACCTTCTACTTGTTTGCACAATTTTCCCTTCATTACTTTTCCCTCTGTTACCATGACCTTTCTTAATAAAAAATCTCAAACAAATATTTTCTTCATTATAGTAACTAGTTGCCCTGCCTATTAAACTTTTGTCTGGACAAAAAAGAAACTTTCATAAAATTTTTCTCAGTTTCACACTAGAGATTTAAGATCTTTTTGCCTTCGTCGGACAGAACAGTGCAGGAAAGTCTCCGGGCATTTCAGCGTGTGTCTTTTATAAAGGAGTCTCAGCGCAATAATGACATTAATCGTCCTGTTATTAATCAATCAATCAATCAATCAACAACTTTATTTATCCCAAAGGGCAATTCAGCTCGAACTGAACTCGAGTATCTTGAAGGACAGGACAGAACCAGGATTAAACCAGGACTAAACCAGGATGAAAACAGGACTAAACCAGGACAGATCTAGGAGAGAACCAGGACTAAACCAGGTCTAAACTAGGACTAAACCTAAACCAGGACTAAACCAGGATTAAATCAGGACTAAACCAGGTCTAAACTAAGTCTAAACCAGGATGAAAACAGGACAAAACCAGGACTAAATCAGGATTAAACCAGGATGAAAACAGGAATAAACCAGGTCTAAACTAGGACTAAACCAGGACTAAACCAGGACTAAACCAGGACTAAAACCAGGACTAAACCAGGACTAAACCAGGACTAAACCAGGATAAACCAGGACTAAACCAGGACTAAACCAGGACTAAACTAAACCAGGAAACCAGGACTAAACCAGGATGAAAAAAGGACTAAACCAGAACTAAAATAGGACTAAAAAAAAGGACTAAACCAGGTCTAAACCAGGACTAAACCAGGATGAAAAAAGGACTAAACCAGGATGAAAACAGGATGAAAACCCAACAGAATCAGGAAAAAAACAGGACTAAACCAGGACTTTCTGCCTTTGTCTTTTGCACAAAAACTTATTTTAGACCCATGATACAAACAGTCAAAGGTCAAATTTGAGTTCAATATTTTTTCACAAACAAATATTAAACTTTTTTCTCAGTTTCACTCTCTGGAGAGTTAAAGTCTTTTTGCCTTCGTCGGACAGAACAGTGCAGGAAAGTCCCCGGGCATTTTCAGCGTGTGTCGTTTATAAAGGAGTGTCAGCGCAATAATGACATTAATCGTCCTGTTATTACTGTACTCGAGTATCTTTTTCATTACATGTCATTACAGTTTTTATTAAAGCTTTTATACGTTCGTTTCTCCACCTCCAGCACGAGGAGAACCCACAGCTTTCTCCAAAATGGAAAAACGGTGATTTGTCTCTTTCCAATCTGTCAGTGAGCACCTTTCAGCCTAAAAGCACGACTGCCCCTTTAAACCCGCCCTTTGTCCGAGCGCCGTGTACTTAAAACCTCCTTCCTGTGTCGATCAGAAGACGCTAAACGCGCACCGCTCCCCGCCGCCGCTGTAATTACGCGGGGCCCAAATTAGTTATCGAGTGCGCGTCTTCCTGATGAAACTGGCTATTTCCTGGAGCCTGGAGGTCATCTGTCATCGGACGCTTCATACTTCCCCCGATAGGAAACAGCGCCGGCCCCCTCAGCACCGCCATCGCCGCCGCCACCGCCGCCGCTGCCGCCACGTCCATTCGTCAAAAAAAGGGCCCGGCGGAGTGACGCGCGCGGCCGTGTCTGAACCTGCTCGACGGCGGGGCTTTGAACGCGCCACCGGGAAACAGAGAGTTTGGAGAGCAGGTTTTTACGGGAGCCGAGAGGGGTCACTGCGAACGCGAACGCCGCAACACATGCAAACGTGACCAAAAAAAAAAGCCACAACAAACCAAAAAAAGCCACAATGGAAATGACCGCGGGACTCGGTTTAAATGCAAACGCCGCGACAAATACAAATGCGACAACACAAACGCAAATGCCGCAACACATTAAAAAGCCACAACACATTAAAAAGCCACAACACATCAAAAAAGCCACAACACATTAAAAAGCCACAACACATTAAAAAAGCCACAACGGAACTGACCGTTGGACTCTATTTTCCAATGGACCGATCAAGCGGCAAGTGAAGAAGAAGAACTACAACGTGAAACGAATAATGATAAAACAATAAATGACTTTTACTTACGTTTCCAACTTCTCCGTTCCTTTACTTTTCACGTTGTCGTTCTTCACAACAGAATATAAAATAATAACAATATTTTAAATAAATAATGTCTCTTTAGTCTGCCTGTAGCCGGTGGTCAGCTTTAATACATATTTGATATGATCTCATGGTCCAAATATAATTATATCATGGGCCAAATTTGGCCCCCAGGCCTGAGTTTGACATGTCTGAAATAGAACTTTAACCCTCAGACTCTCCTCAATTTTCCTTCCCGCTCTCAATCAGACCCAAAAATTTATTTTCTCGTCTGGTGAGAATTTATTTGAAAATAAATTTTTGGGTCTGATTGACCCGCCCCAAAGAGAGCGGGAAGGGGAAAAAAATTCTTCGGGTCAACGTGACCCTGAGGAGAGCGTGAGGGTTAAGGCTGAGTTCTTCTCTTGAACTGAAAACATTCTGTTCCACCTTGTCAAACAAAACACAACTCCAGAAACAACATTAGAACATAGATTATTATTATTATTATTTTATAATTAATGTATTTATTTCATAAAAGTATAAAAAGACATTAACAGTGTCACAACATCAAACACACAAGAAATGAATGAAAAAGAGCAGAAAGAAGAAAAGTCGTCTTATGTTCTCTGTCGCCTTTTCCCTTTTCAAGACAAAACATCAACACTGAAAGTTACTTTAAAACATTTCAAATCAGAACCTTTCAGTTTAGGCACAATTATTAATACATTTCAAACAGAAATCTTCACTATTATGGACACAACTAAATAATGGCTGTTTTTGAGTTTTACACGTGACCCACAAATTTCCACTCAGTCCATCAGATCTGGTGCAATTACAGAGTTAAAAAAGGTGAATAATTCTGCTCTATTTAGTGAGAATTTGACTCTATGCAGCACAGCAGTGGTTTTGGAAATTTTGCTTTTAGTGTCATTTATGTGAAACCTCCAGTAGATCAGAAAATCACAGTTTGGGCTCTTTAAAGTAAAAAAAAAAAAGTGTTGAGTTGGCACATTGTGAAGTGCGTCAACAGAAAAAAAAAGCAGTAAAAATGAAGCCCACATCTTTCTTCCTGACTGTTGATCCTCCGTGTACAAGTGCTTTTCATAAATCTTTATTTGCATGCGTCTCGTCGTAACAAAGCGCCTCGTCTCTCACATCTGATAATGTCATTCCTCCCTCAGCTCGTCAGGAGTAATTGCATAATAATAAAAGGCTTCCGTGTGAAATTACAGAGCGCGATGCAAATTTTCAAACAATTAGACAGATTAACATTTCCCAGCCAATTACGGCGCGGCGCATTCAAGGCGGGCCGGGCCGGCGTGCACGGGGAGTGTGTCCGAGCTGCTTTCATTTACATGCAAATGAAGGCAATAAAACGGCGCAGAGGCATGTGCGCGGTCCCATGTGACAGGTACTGTACAGCGGAGAGGCCGGGGAACACAAAACACAAAACCTAAGACAATTGTTAGCGGTTTGTAATTAGTAATCCACAAATGCAAGGACGCAGTTAGAAATCGTGTATGGTGTTATACCGGGAAAAAAGCACTGGTAGAACTCTCACCTCACAGCAAGAAGGTTCAGGTTTGAATTCATGACTGTAAAGAAAACAGCAAAAATATCAAGGCAAGTTAAAATGACTTTAAAGGTTGTATGGAGGATTTTTTTTTTTTGTTTCAAATTGTCAATGAAAGTTTAAAATACCATTACAGAGACGCAGCAGCCTTGTAATTATGATGACCAAAAAAAAAAAAAAGAATGAAAATTTATCAACTGTGGACGTGTTGAGGCCAGATAAACATCAGCCAATAGAAAACGAGGCTGCCTCTTTATCTATTGGCTGTCAGGTCATCAATCAAACTCCCTACGTTTCTAGTGTAACTGACTCGTCGGGATGCGGGGATCACGCGGTTTATGCAGCGGTTCTTAGAGGCTTTTTCAAATTGTAGCTTCCTCACATTTCGCACAAAGTTTGTTGCGATGCCGGACGAGAATCGACGACCAGTTCGCCGCAAAAGAAAGTCGTTTTTTGAGGTCGCTGAAAGAAGAAGAGAAGGGAGAAAAGGAGCGAAGACAAACCGAGGTGATTCTTGGAGATTCCTTCCAGCGATTGCGTGAATGAAGCGGACGAAGGGTCTAAAAACTGACGCGTCGGTTGCTAAATTATTTCTAGACAGGTCATTTCAACAGTAATTCTGAACGCGCACTGGCCGTTAAAAAGAAATGTGATTTTTAGAGTAAAGAGGCGGGAGGAGGTGTTTCTACTGAGGCTGTGGAGGATGAAGGTGGTGTCACGCATGCACAATATTTGTAAAAGAACTGTCGCTGTATTTCTCTTCCCTTAAAAAAATCCTCTATACAACCTTTAATGAACTGGACAAAACAGGAACCAGACCAGAATCAGATCAGACCTGAGACTCGACTCTGCACAATCTACACTTTGTATTTTTGATATTATATGTTTACATGTGCGTTATATTTGAAACATTTAGACTCGTCTATGAAATCCAAATAATACAAAATCTTACCAAATAAAAAGGAGATGACAGAAGCCCCACAGCCTCTCACCCGCACACCGACACCCCTCCCCCCACCGCCACCACATCGTAGGCGGCACGGTGGCTGAGTGGATAGCACTCATGCCTCACAGCAAGAAGGTCTCGAGTTTGATCCCCAGGTGTGGAGTTTGCATGTTTCTCCGTGTCTGGATGGGTTTCCTCCGGTTTCCCTCATCAACCCAAAACATGCTCCAGGTCTCCAGAACAGTTGATATTCAAGGTCAGTTAAATAAAATCAATCAACGAATCTGCCCAGGGACCACAGGTGTAAATTAGCACTGGTGATAATGGCTGGACACTTCACCTACATTGCCTAATATGAAGGTTGTGAGTGATGGTGGTGTTCGAAGGGACTGTTGGCGTTGATTGGCATGGCAGCTGCGCTTCTGTCAGTCTGCCCCAGGGCAGCTGTGGCTACAACAGTAGCTTAGAGTGAATGAATAATGCTGAATAAAATGCTCTGTAAAGTGTCTTTGTGACAAAAATGTCTGTGTATGTAAATGTCTTTATAAATAAAGAGTTACTTACATCCACAAACCCACAGCGGAGCGCACCGCAACATCAGTCCCACCGCTCTTTCCTACATTCTGATACTTTACTTATTTCAATAGTCCCTCTAGTTTCTGAATAAGAGTGATTTGAATGTAAAAAATCTGCCCGTTTCCCTCCGTTACCACTTGACCAGACCCAGAAGTATTGGATCCGGTAGCGGCAGATGACTCGGACTTGGGGGCAAAAAAATGTGATGAGGACATCCCTAATTAAAAATGGAAAAAATAAATTTGGTTCCATCTTTACCATGTTATACCAAAGAAATTACGGCACCCACTAACACAAAATGGACAGTTTTAGAAAGACTAGATGCCTG
This sequence comes from Boleophthalmus pectinirostris, assembly GCF_026225935.1. NCBI lineage: Eukaryota > Metazoa > Chordata > Actinopteri > Gobiiformes > Gobiidae > Boleophthalmus > Boleophthalmus pectinirostris. Next base: position 4,856,459 of record NW_026570970.1, on the reverse strand, counting down.
ATTTTAACATATCCAACATTTGTGACGGTGTTCTGCCTTATTTTCGCAAAATGAATTTTTGAAAATGCTGTGTTCGCTTTAATGTACATCATTCCTGGACTATGAAGACACTTTCAGAAGCTTTTTGGACACCCTTGAAATGACACTCTCTACTGAGCTAAAGGTAAAGGTATTCACTTCAAAACTATCACTACATGACATCACAAGGTGGAACTTTGAGCTTTGAAGATGCAGATAGATTAATACTGTAAACACACCCACAGTGAAAAAGTTCCGTGCAGAGTTCTGAGGTATTTTTTAGACGTGCACAAAAAGGCGCCTAAACTTGCTCTGTATGGAGATATGGGCTGGAACCATGTGAAGTGAGACACATTTGTGACATGGTGCGGTTATGGAACAGGTTGGTTAATTTGCCAGACACAAGATGAACCAAACATGTTTTTAACTGGAGTCTGTTACATAAATCTTCCTGGAGTAGAGAGATGGAGAACATTTTTGAGATTGCAGATCTCCAGATTATTTACAGAAATAAATTAATCTGTAGTGTTCGACAAGTGAGGAACATTTACTTTGATAAGTATAAACAAAAGTGGCACAATGACATCTTATGTAAACCAAAATTAAGAACATATATCTTAATTACAGACTGTTTTGGACCTGAAAAATATGTCACCCTGAACCTGAGCAGAGGTCAGAGGTCAGTATGGGCCCAGTTGAGGTGTGGGACTCTGACTCTGGTCTTGGAGACGGGACGATTCCACTCAGTCCCAGAGGAGGAGCAGCGCACTTGTGTCTGTGCGACTTAAAGGACATTGAAAATGAAATGCATTTTCTGTTTTACTGTCCTTTGTATCATGACCTTCGCTGTCAGTTGTTGTTTAATGTGTCTTACTGTTGGTTTGTTTTGTCTGATGAGGAGAGACTGAAGTATTTGTTTAAATGTAATGTTTTCAAGTTGGCTCAGTTTGAAAAGAAAGAAAACCTGGGACCTCCGTAAGAGACATTTTATGTTTGATGTGTGATCTGTCTGCTTATTGTTTTATGTGTCTTATAAACCCATGCAGGCTGGGCACCAATTCAATGGTGCATGACACTGAATAAGTAAAATAAACAAAAAAACTAAAAAACTAAACTAAAACTAAAGTGTTAAGACTCACAAGAATCACTTTGGCGCAGCACAGAACCTTTAAACTGTTTGCACTGCGCCTTTAACAACGACCTGACCATGCAAACGGAGGGATAAAACACGACACGGCTGGTCATCATTATTTAGTCTCTTGACAATGGCCCAGACTGGCAGGCGTCCTCAGACTGAGAGCAGGGCTGGCGTCTGTGCAAATGAAGCCGGATCAGACGAGAGACACGAGCCTGTTCACACTCCGCGCCATAACTCAGACTCATCACCGGCCTACAACTGCCACACTAAAGAAAGCACAGTGACAAGTATCCTGACAATGCACCCACGCCGCGCCGTCATGTGAGGGAGGATTTACAGTAAGGGGGAGTTTATCACTGTACGAGTAGGTCAGTCACTTCTTTGCATTTGACCCGTCCTGCAATCCCACTGGGGCAGACTGTCTCACTGCAGCGCCCACTGACCCCAGACCTGGACCCACACTAGTATGTATCTGAGTTGTTTTCGTTGTGGAGGTAGAAGGCTGCAGTGTCAGAAATTCAACTTGTGCCCAATTTTAAAATATGACAATACCAATTAAAAGAAAATCTGTGGAATATTAGCTCAGTAGAATAAAATCTACTGGGTCCACCAAGACTTTTAAGTTCAGTCCTAACAGTGTCCATAAGGCTCTGGCAGAAAAATCTGTTTTTTTCAAATAACTTTTTTAAGAAATATATTTTTGTATTATAATTATTATTTATTATTATTATTATTATTATTTTTTTTTTTATAATATTGCTTATTCAAGGTCCACACTTTTGCCATTATCTCAGAAACTAATGACGACAGAGACATAAAACTGATACCAAATGATCCACAATGTCCATATTTATACTTAACTTCCATTGACACTATCAGGCTAAATTAATTATTTTTGATGTTATTTTAAAAAAAACTGATTTTTTCATCTTATTTTTAAGGCTTCTGCAGACACTAAACTTCAGAGGCTTGTTGGACCCAGTAAACATCAAGAGATTTTCATGAAATTTCTCATGGAAATTTCACAAGTGTAAAAATTGATTCTAGGTACAGATTGATTTTCAAACATTTTTCAAAAAGTTGGGCAAATGATGCACCCTAAGATGCAGCTTTCGTTCACAATAATCTGATGGAAAACGGCTCCAGAGACGGAACGATCTGGTGCCTCCTGCTCCCACGAATTCATCTGAGTACAGATCTGATCTGTTCAATCAGTTTTCAATAAACATTTTAAAACTTTGTTTGCTTCTGTCATTACTCTCACCTGTTAACTGGTACAAGGTCAGTCTGGACGGGTTAAACAGCTCTACCTTATATTTAGTCAATTACAGATGTTTTTATAGCTCAGAAATACTTACAAAACCAGGCATCTCCACAGATCTGACCTGTAACTTGGTCTGGTTTGGTCTCCATGAAGATAGAATGCTACACTAATCAACAGAGGTGGGACCAATTCATTGTTTTGCAAGTCTCAAGTCTTTGACCTCTAGTCCAAGTCCAGTCCCAAGTCAAATACAGTTAAGTCCAAGTCGAGTCTCGAGTCACTGGCCCACACATCCAAGTCAAGTCCAAGTCGTCTGCTTTGAGCTTCAAGTCATTTCAAGTCTTTAAACCAAGGTAACTTTTTGCAATTTATATGAATTTTAAGATAAATTGTACTTAAAAAATCATAGCATATTTATATATGAGTATTTATCGAGTGTATAAGAGTGGTAGAATTTAATTTAGTAATTTTTTTCCTTTTTAAATGTTTTCACAAGATCTTAGTGTGAATCATTACAGTCAGAATAGAAAGAATTCAGATTTAAAAGTGCTTCTTAAGTCACAGGCCTCAAGTCCAAGTCAAGTCCCAGGTGTTAGTCCATTTAATCAAGTGAAGTCTCAAGTCCTAAAAATAGCGACTCAATTTTGACTCGAGTCCAAGTCACGACTTGCAAGTCCTCATCTCTGTGGTTTAAACATATTTCTGACTGTTTTCAGAAAATATCTCCAAATTCAAACACATTCTGTCAATTTGTCTGAAAATTGTAGCCCTTGAAAAAAAAAAAAAAAGTATTTCAGTTGGTAGTTATATAGTAGATTAAAATAATAATAATAATAATTATTATTATTTTAATATCTTAAAAACAAGTCAAGTGCTCGAGTTCCAAATGATAATATAACATAAACTGGGCATAGCTTCATAAATAGTTGCTTTAAGAGATTTCTTTTAGTATTTTTCATAAATTCAAAGTGTGTGATCAGGTGTAAATCAAAGAAACACTTGTGAGGACGTGTGAATACTTGTGGATCTATTTCTGTCTTAGAGCGTACGGTCGACATCTGAGGCCGGCGTCACTTTTTCTGTCCAGGATCAAACGGCAGACGCAGCCTCGTTCACACTCTCCACGCCGTAACTCACGCACTTTCATCTGGACAAACCTCAAGCCTCACACATGTCACCTGACGGGGGAACGCGGCAGGGGCGTCCACTGTCCCCACTCAAGTCCACGTGTTCCAGAGCGTCTCAGAGCTGTCAGCGACCGGGGGGACCTCGGGGGGGCCTCCACGGGGACCTCAGAGGGGAAGGGGGGGGCTAAGTGGGAGCCTCAGGGGGCCACCTTAGAGGAACCTCTGGGGGGACTTTAGAAGGACTTTATTGGGGGCCTCGGGGGAAGGCTCGGGGGGAAGTGGACCTCAGAGGGACCTCAGGGGAAGGTTCAGGTTTGGACATCAGGGGTGACCTCAGGGCGGGATCTCAGAGGGACCGCTGTGGAAGCCTTGGGGGGACCTTAGAGGGACTCCATTGGGGGCGTCAGAGGGTTACCTTAGAGGGACTTCAGGGGAAGGTTCAGATTGGGACATCAGGGGTGACCTCAAGGCGGGACCTCAGAGGAACCTCAGTGGTGGCCTTGATTGGACCTTAGAGGGACTTCATTGAGGGCCTCAGGGGACCTCAGGGGGTTACCTTAGAGGGACTTCAGGGGAAGGTTCAGTTTGGGACATCAGGGGTGACCTCAGTGGTGGACTTGGGGGGACCTTAGAGGGACTTCATTCGGGGCCTCAGGGGAAGGCTCTGGGGCGGGACATCATTGGTGACCTCGAGGGGACCTGGGGCAGGGGACTTATTGGAGGCCTCAAGAGAAGACTCGGGGGAGACCTTAGAAGGACTTTCATTGGGAGCCTCAGGGGAAAGCTCAGGAGGGACATTAGGGGGACTTCACTGAGGACCTCAGAGGAAGGCTCAGGGGGGATCTTAAAGGGACCTCAGTGTGGGCCTCAGGGGAAGGGTCAGGGGACATCAGGGGTGGTTTCAGGAGGGCACTTTAGAGGGACCTCGGTGGGGGCCTAAGGGGGGACCTCGGGGTGTCTTCATTGGGTGCTTCAGGGGACGGCTCTGGGGTGGGAAGGCGATTCGCATGTTGAGGGACTATTTTCTCAGAAGCAGTGTAAGACAAGTGCCAGGTGATCTGTTGAACTTTCTATCAGGAAGTACAACTCACTGCTGCTGCTCAGACATAAATCCTTCAAATGCAAAGTTGGATTTACTTCTAAAATTATTCTATCGACACTAGGGACAGAATATCAATTACAAGTTTTTTGTCTTAAATTAAGAGTTATGGTGCAGCAATAGCTAAAAAAAAAACAGAGTGAACTACACAGACCATGATCCTTTGCTCCATTTCAGTGCAGACGACAAAAAGAAATAACAGTTCTAACACTTTTAAGTCTTAGTTCTTTGGATTAAGTCTTGTCGAAGCGTTGTAAGAGGAAAAAGAAGCATATTCACAGTTTTGTCAGTCTCCACAAAATATCACAATAAATATCGTACCGTGAAAATATTGTCCCGAGCTTTTCCACGATATTGCAATAAATATTGTACCGTCAGGTTCATATCGAGACAATATCATATCGTGAGATTTGGACATCATTACACCCTTAATCAACACAAACATTTACCTGGACAGTCTGGTGTAATAATAGATTTGTTTCGGGTGTTTTGTGGAGTGGGTAACCTCTGCAAATACAAGGACTTGATGGAATATTTTTTAAAAAGTGTCTCCACACGTCTCCGACACTCTAGGAAACGAGCTCCTACGTCCAAAATTCCGAATCGTCCCTTTAAGGCACAAACCGCAGCAGTGGCCGAGTGATTTGAATAAGTACCAGTTCAAACCTCGCCTCAGGGAAAAAAACACCAGACTCTGTTGTCCGTGGGCGCCCTGTTTAGACAAATCAAACAAGACAATCATGAAAACGGAATGGTCCATTTGCAACATTAAAAACAGGTTCAGCTGCAGCTACAAAAGTCTCTCAGCAGATTAGTAAAATGCAGTCGTGGCACCAGCGTACGCGGCGTTTTGCATTGCCCTGACTGCGACGCTCCACACTAGTCCGTCGAGGTTCATTTGGTCTTCGGGTAATTGATGTTATTAGGTTCTTTTTTTAGACAAAGAGTTTGTTTTCATATCTGATTGTTTGTTCTACTCCCTGCGCTCTTCCTCAGAGTCTCGTGATGTTTCTGTGTCGTGTCGCTCAGCTGATTTAAACAGGTTTTGGCGCTGTTTTCCTACCGACGGAGCCATCAAATCAAAGAACACTCAAGTTCAGAGGACCAACCCTTTGGAATAATTTAGCCCAGACTCTCAAATCAATTTCCTCACTGGACTATTTTAAGCGACAATTAAAACAAACACTGAATTGTAATGATATTTAATATTTGAACTACTGAATGTCGACCTGCCTGTTCATGTCTGTTGTGATAAAATGTGAAAAAAAAAAGTGTTTCTACCTGTTTGAAATGTTGTTTTTAATATATGTGCAAATAAAATCTAAATCTAGTCTCTAAATCTCCAAAACTCAACTCGTGTAGTCGTAGTTTTCAAGTGAATAGCTCCTTTTACCTTTTAGTTTAGCAAAAATTGTCGATTCCAAGGCCAAAATTATCCAAATGATTCTAGTGAAGATATATAAGATTTAAAAACACAGCGGAGCTCTTCAAACCGTGTGTCAGTCGTTCATTCGTTTTTCAATATAAAACCAAAAATTTGAAAATGAAAAAACAGCTATTTTCTTCATTATTTGTCTCCAAAACCAAAATGAAAAAAACAGATAATGATTCGTTTTTTCAGTTTTTGATTTTGTGTTTAAATGAAAAATGGAAAAAAAACAGATAACAGCCTGCGACGCCGGACTGAACCAGGACTAAACCAGGACTGAACCAGGACTAAACCAGGATTAAACAAGGTCTGAACCAGGACTGAACCAGGACTAAACCAGGACTGAACCAGGACTGAACCAGGTACAGGACCAGACCGGAACCAGAGTAGGACTGAGACCGGGACCAAGACCAGGAACAGGGCTGGGACTGAGACCGGGACTGAGGCCAAGACCAGATCCGGACCAGACCATGATTGATAAGGGGACTGAAACCGGGACCAGACCAGGACTGAATCAGGACTAAAACAGAACTAAACCCGGACTAAACCGTTTTCAGTCCTGGTCTGGTCCTGGTCTCAATCACGGTCTGGTCTTGGTCTGGTCTCGGCCTCAGTATCGGTCTCAGTCCCAGTCTGGTCCTGGCCTCAGTCTTGGTCTCAGTCTCGGCCCTGTTCCCTGTCTCAGTCCCGGTCTCAGTCCCAGTCTGGTCCTGGTCTGAGTCACGGTCTGGTCTTGGTCTGGTCCTTGCCTCAGTCCTGGTCTCAGTCTCGGCCCTGTTCCTGGTCTGGTCCCGGTCTCAGTGCCGGTCTGGTCCTGGTCTCAATCACGGTCTGGTCCTGGTCTGGTCCCGGCCTGTTCCCGGTCTCAGTACTGGTCTGGTTTCGGATTGGTCCTGGACTGATCCCGAACCTGTTTTAGTCCTGGTTCGGTCCGTTATCCGTTTTTTTTCATTTAAACACAACATCGAAAAACTGAAAAAAAAAACCGAATCATTATCTGTTTTCTAATTTTGGTTTTGGAGACAAATAATGAACAAAATAGTTGTTTTTTTCGTTTTCAAATTTTTGGTTTTATTTTGAATGAACCAAAACACAACTCCAGGTCTGTTTGTGACGAGGAAACGACATTTTAACCTCGACCCGGCCCTTTAAATATTGTCCGTCTGTAGATTATGTGTGATATTTTACGACTATAATGATTCCGTGTACAGTATCGGGCCGTTCGATATTCGCCGCCACAGTGTCCACGGTTAGTACGTCAGTTTGTTTGTTTTTTTCGATCAGTCGTGTAAAACTGTCAGCGCACAAAGGTTAAAAGCAAAGAACATGACAGCCGTGGCATTTCCCAAATCAAGCCCGCCCTCCCGTTGGTCCGGAGATCGGCCAATGAGACGCGGCGGTTTTTGATGCCGCTGACGGGAAAAGGCTTCCGAACAAAGTTGTGGCGGACGCTTCCTGGAAACAAACAATGGAGCTTTGATTAAGTCCAGATGTGACGACAATAAGGAGTTACACTTTAATTAGACGTTTGGGAAATATGGATTAAAGAAGAACAAATCAATTATAATATAAGCTTTCAGTTTCAATTTGACATCATTGTAATTGTTATTTATGTTGCCAGATTTGATCCTTTTTAAGTAAACAGAGCATTAATTCAATTCATAAAAGGAAAAAAAAGAAAGAATACAACGACGGGGTGTGAAAAAAATACTGAAATACTCATATATCGTATCCAATCCAATCATTTCTGTAGCACAGTTCACAAACAAACAGTTTCCAAAGTGATGCACAAATACATACTCAGTGTTGGGGAGTAACAGATTACATGTACTGGAGTAATCAGAGTACAAATGATGAGTAACTGTATTCAGTTACAGTTACTGTTTCAGTGAGTGGTAATTGGATTACAGTTACTTTGTTGAAATAAATGGATTACACAGAGGGATTTTCCTGTTTTCACATTATTTTTATTTTTTATTTATTTGTTTTTTTGGGGTTTTTATTTGGTAATTTGACTCATTGCTGGAAACTAAACCAAGACTAAAACCAGGTCTAAACTAGATCTAAATCAGGACTAAAGCAGGACTAAAACCAGGACTAAAACCAGGTCTAAACTAGGACTAATCCAGGACTAAAACCAGGACTAAACCAGGACTAAACCAGGACTAAACTAAACAGGACTAGACTAAAACCAGGACTAAAACCAGGTCTAACTACTAGGACTAAAGGACTAAAACCAGGACTAACCAGGACTAAACCAGGACTCCAGGACTAAACCAGGTAAACTAAACAGGACTAAACCAGGTCTAAACTAGGACTAAACCAGGAACTAAAAGGACTAAAACCAGGTCTAAACTAAACCAGGACTAAAACTAAACTACAGGAAACTAAAACAGGACTAAACCAGGTCTAAACCAGGACTAAAACCAGGACTAAACCAGGTCTAAACCAGGACTAAAAACCAGGACTAAACCAGGACTAAACCAGGACTAAAACTAGGACTAAAAGGACTAAACCAGGTCTAAACCAGGACTAAACCAGGACTAAACCAGGACTAAACCAGGTCTAAACCAGGACTAAAGGACTAAAACCAGGACTAAACCAGGTCTAAACTAAAGGACTAAAGGACTAAACCAGGACTAAAAACCAGGACTAAACCAGGGACTAAAACCAGGTAAACAGACCAGGACTAAAACTAAACCAAACCAGGTCTAAACCAGGACTAAACCAGGACTAAACTAAAGGACTAAAACTAGGACTAACCAGGACTAAACAGACTAAACCAGGACTAAAACCAGGACTAAACCAGGAAAAACCAGGACTAAACCAGGACTAAACAGGTCTAAACCACTAAACCAGGACTAAACCAGGACTTAAAAGGTAAACCAGGACTAAAAACCAGGTCTCTAAACCAGGAGGTCTCAAACAGGATTTAACAGGACTAAATCATGCTCTGTCTCCTCCTCTTTTATCAATAATATTTTTAATTTGGTTCAGTAAAGTCTGGGCTTTTTATTCTCTTTTATCAGACAAAACTTCTTAAGTGAAGATTTTCTCGTCTTTGTTTCTCTACAGCAAATCAAGTAATCCAAAGTATTCAGATTACATTACTCACTTTAAGTAATTTAATGGATTATGTTACAAACTACATTTTGGGATATGTAATCTGTAATCTGTCACCTTCTTGACACTGTACATAATAATAACAACAATATGATAAAATAAACTACTAAAATAATACTAGTCTTAAAATAATAAAACCAGTAAAATAAAATAAAACCAGTAAAATTAAATAAAAACAAAATCATAGAATAGAAATAAATAAACCAATAAATACATAAAATCAATAAAACCATTAAAAACACATACAAATAAATAAAAAATACAGAGATTTGCTGATACAGTATCGATGTCATGGGCTGAGGTATCGAAATATATCATCAAGAGTTTTTTTTGGTATATTTTACTGAATTATTTTGTGTAAGAGCTACAGTCGTGTTGACATTTTCACTGTTTTCAGTAAAATGGGTGTTTTTCTTTTCTAAGGCCCCGTCCACACGAGTTTGTATTTGAGTTGTTTTCGTTGTGGATGCAGTGTTCGTTCACATTAATCCGATTGAAAACGGCTCCAGAAACGGAACGATCTGGTGTTTCCAGCTCCCACGAGTTCATGTGAGCACAGATCTGATCCGGCACCGTGTGGACACCTGAAAACACTGATACTCTGACGTAGGAGCTCTAGTCGTGTCTTTATTATTATGTTTATTTATTTCGGACAGTAATACATAGAACATAAATTAAAACAAAAAACTAAATAATAAAAAAAAACGAAAATACAAAGATATAACACAAAAAGTAACTATTTCTATTCTATAATAACAGGCAAAATAAAATGTTACGCAGAATTTTCCTTGTGGCCGAGAAAAAGGAGTGGGAGGAAGTAAATACTTATTTAACCCCACCCCTTTTTTCTCTACAGTCCCAAATTAACGAAGAACAAATACAGACTTCTCATTTCCTGTACATTATAAGCAATAATTGCACAGTTGCATTACAAATCTAACAGACAACAACAAATATATGTATATTATGTACACAGATATATATATATAACATATACATACCTACATACACATACATACTATACATATATATATACATATACATATACATCATACATATACATGCACACACTAGACCCTAAACACTCATTTCTTCCGCACAGTATTTTGAAATAATTTATTTTTTAATTGCCCTTTTGAATACATGTATATTCGAACAAAGTTTTAATTCTATTTTCAAGTTGTTCCATAATTTCACACCACAAACAGAGACACAAATACTTGTTCTTGTCGTTTGAGCACGAGGCAATTTAAAATTCAAAACGCCTCTTAAGTTATAGTTTGTTTCCCTTTCACAAAAAAGTAGTTGAAGATTTTTTGGTAAGTGCTTATTTTTAGCTTTATTGGACCACATCACTGTGACTTGCTCCTTCCTGATTCTCTGGGTTTGTGACATCGGTCATGTGACGCTGTTGTGGAAAACACTTTAAAAGAATGAGAACTTCGCACATCAGTTACTAGAGGCGGGTGCGTCGGAGGAGAGGGAGCAGACCCAAGATCATAGAGAAAAATCTCACACACGTCTTACTCACAAATCATGAACTTTATTAGGACAAACTGTGCAACGTTTCAGCACTGGGCCTGGAGTTTGCCTGACGAAGGCCTAGTGCCGAAACGTTGCACGGTTTGTCCAAACAAAGTTCACGACTTGTGAGTAAGACGGTGTGCAGGACTTTTCTCTATGTTCTTGGGAAAACAGTTTAAAAAAACAGGAACTGCTCGTCTTAAAATCCAGTGTCACGCTCATAAACAACTGAACCTCGTCATCTGTCCACGAAAAGAAGCTCGCCATCTTCCTCAGATCAAAATCGGCTGCTGCAACTTCAAACATGGTGCTCCACTTCCTTGTTTTTACCGCCCACGTGATATCGTGACGACACGACGCCAGCCTGGTCATGTGACTTGCGTTTCAGGTGGTTTTGTGGTGTGTGTGTGTCTGGGTTGTTTGGTTGTGTGGAGTCAGGTTGGGCTGGTGGGTGGAAGGAAATGTGGGATTGTTTTTAGCTGAGAGGGGTTACAACAAACGCAAACGTCGCAACAAATACAAAGGCGACAACACAATAAAAAGCCACAACGGAAGTGACTGTGGGACTCTATTTTCCGACGGACCGATCAAGCGACAAGTGAAGAAGAAGAACTACAACGTGAAACGAATCATGATAAAACAATAAATTACTTTTACTTACGTTTCCAACTTCTCCGTTCCTTTACTTTTCACGTTGTAGTTCTTCTTCTTCACTTGCCGCTTGATCGGACCGTCGGAAAATAGAGTCCCGCGGTCACTTCCGTTGTGGCTTTTTGTTGTGTTGTCGCATTTGTATTTGTTGTGGCGTTTGCGTTTGTTGTGACCCTTCTCGGCTTCTGTAGTAAAGCATTTTGTGTTACATTTTTTTGTACGAAAAGCGCTTTATAAATAAAGTTTTGATTGATAATGTGTGGATGGGGAAGGCTTTGATTGTGAACACAGAAACGACGTGTCTGGACGCAAATCGTTTCCGGTGATACGGTGATTCATTTCAGTGTAAACGCTGGACTTAGTATCACCGACATGATTTTGCCTTTGTTTTTCTCTGAACTGTATCGAATCTATTAGCAATACATTGTTTTGAATCATATTGAATCGAAAGTGCACTGTATCGAAAAGCATATCGTATCGTGGCCTGTGTATCGAGGCACGAATCGTATCGACAACTTCTTAATGACACCCAGCTCTAGTGTAGATGAAGAAACCCTGGGCCATTTTCTCAGTTTTCTCAGATTTTGTCAGAGTTACTGTCACCAGCAGAGCCCAAAGGAAGATGTGATCCTCATGTTTCCAAGTGTCTTCTGGTTTTTAGCTCCTTGGTTTCAACCCCAAATGACTTGTTTTCAACACATATATTATACTGGCGGTTTTCAGATTTTGTTCTTGTCAGATGTTGAACTGAATCTTCTTCTTTTATAGTGACTAGACTCTATAAAGGCTTTTAACTCCGTTCATTTGAGCTGCTCCCATGAGTCCTAAAGCTCCTGTATTAAACAAAATGAACTCTTGTGAGATTTAAGTCGTGTTATAATGTTGTTACCTCATCAAAAACAGACCCGGACTTGTGTTTTGTTTCATTCATAATCATTTATTATTAGTCTAAACATCTTCTAAACTTAAAACACTCTGTTCCACCTGGTGATGTCATGAAGCGGTCACCCTACGGTCTTCGTGGGTGCACCTCCAGGCCCGTCTCGACAGTCAGTCCTGGTTAAGTCCTGTTTTAGTCCTTTAGTCCTTGTTAAAGTCCTGGTTCAGACTAGGACTCATATTTATTTAATACAATCCTTTTGTTTTACTGACTTATTGAAAATATTAATACATTTTTTTAAAAGTAAATATTTTAAATTCACATTATAGACTCAATATCATGACATATTTTTCAGCAGTGACCCCCTTGACCCTGCAAATTCCGCTTATTTCGTCTGGGGCTGCATTTTCTCAGCTCCTGTGAACAGAATATTATTGGTGCAAACACGTTTTGTTCAAATTGAAACTCACTCCATCCCAATAACATCGTCTGCTCATTTATTCATCAAACTTAACATTCTTAATATTTATGAGATTAATATTCATCAAATTTGTATTTTTATGTATAAAATTCTTTATATTACAACTACAATCCCTGAACATTTCACATTTTACTTTAAAACCAATGTAAAACTCGTCAAAATTGTAATATTCATTTGTCCAAAATGTTTCACATCAAGAGCTCAGTTTTACTTCGATCTAGAGACGGGAAATTCTGGAGCAGTTTTCAGATCTGGTTTGTGACGCATCAGAAAAAAAGAGTTTGAGGATTAATTATTATTAATTTTGATAATATAATAATAATAATAATATAAATAATAATAATAAAATTGTATGTATTATTATTATTACTATTAATAATAATATTAATAAATAATAATAATAACAATTTATAAAATTATTATTATTATTATTATTATTATTATTATTATTATTAATAATAACAATAATAATAATAATTGTATGTATTATTATTATTATTATTATTATTATTATTATTATAAAATTAATTACTTAATTAATGTTAAAGCTTTTTTTTTCACTTTTTTAACCCTCACGCAAAAAAAAACCAAAAACTAAACTAAACAATTTATTTTCCCGCCTGGCGAGTATTTATTTGAAAATAAATTTTTGGGTCTGATTGACCCGCCCCAAGACAGCGGGAAGGAAAATACATTTTTCTTCGGGTCAATGTGACCCTGAGCAGAGGGTGAGTGTTTTTAATGTAACAAAACACAACTCCAGGTGTTTTTGTTATGAGGAAACAATATTATAACATAGATCAGAAAATATCCCTGTAAATATTGTTGGTTTATAGAATTTTAAGATGTAAAATGTGAAAAATCTGTGAAAAAAATAGGACCTTTCACAGCTCTGACGGTGCCCAGACAAACAATCTACCCAATTCCTGTGATGATAAATTGACATAAAGAGTATTAAAACCCAGTGTGCGCCGGTCCTGACCTCTCCCCAGAGACGTGCGTCGGCTCCTGTTGTATCAATCAGCTGGAGGTAACTGGGACGAACCATCTTCCATATGGTCCTCGAACGCCTCACATTTCAGCGCACAGAGGCATGCTGGGAATGATCCGGGCTTAGAGCGTGGATAACAGCTTTAGCACCAGACGCGCCGTGTGTGGTCCGGACCCTCCGACGGACGACATTTCACCGAGCAAAAACTCCCCAAACTGTAAAAAAAAAAGGTCAGAATAGTAACTGGGGTTGTTTAGTCGGTGTTAAAGGTGCACTGTGTAACTTTTCTGGAGGAGTGTCCGTGTCCATCGAGTTTTCTCCATCGAATAAACGAATAATCTCCTTGCACTGGAAAAAAAAACAATATCTAGGTAGGTGTGTTTTTCTTAATTTAAGCAACATTTGATTTAGTTTCTTATTTTAAGTGCAAAAAGTCTTGTTCCGTTGGCAGATCATTTGACTCGTCGAGTGAAATTTACTCAAATCGTGATAAAACGTTCTTAATTCAAGTCGTCTGAACTTGACTAGATTTTGTTTTTTGCAGTGTGGAAACGAACGGGCAGCAGAAAAGACGTGCTCCCCAAGAAAAGATGCACGTTTAAAAGGCTCAAAACATGTAAACGTTTAAATTTCTACGCTATGTTAGAGACTTTATAGCTCTTTGATTATCAGATATCTTGATAAAATGGACTAAGACTTGGGACTCGACTTGGACTTGAAGGTCAATGCACTTTTAAATCTGAATTCTTTCTGTTCTGACTGTAATGATTCACACTAAGATCTTGTCAAGACGTTTAAAAAGGAAAAATTAACTAAATTAATTTCTACAACTCTTACAAACTCTATAAATATTGATTTTTTTAAGTACAATTTAGTTTAAAATTCATATAAATTGCAAAAATCTAAGTTATATTTGCTATTTTGGTTTAAAGACTTGAAATGACTTGAAGCTCAAAGCAGACGACTTGGACTTGACTTGGACTTACGGGCCAGTGACTCGAAACTCAACTTGGACTTGACTTGGACTTATGGGCCAGTGACTCGAGACTCGACTTGGACTTGACTTGGACTTATGGGCCAGTGACTCGAGACTCGAACTTCGACTTGACTTGGACTTACGGGCCAGTGACTCGAGACTCGACTTGGACTTACGGGCCAGTGACTCGAGACTCGACTTGGACTTGACTTGGACTTACGGGCCAATGACTCGAGACTCGACTTGGACTTACGGGCCAGTGACTCGAGACTCGACTTGGACTTGACTTGGACTTACGGGCCAGTGACTCGAGACTCGACTTGGACTTACGGGCCAGTGACTCGAGACTCGACTTGGACTTACGGGCCAGTGACTCGAGACTCGACTTGGACTTGACTTGGACTTACGGGCCAGTGACTCGAGACTCGACTTGGACTTACGGGCCAGTGACTCGAGACTCGACTTGGACTTACGGGCCAGTGACTCGAGACTCGACTTGGACTTGACTTGGACTTACGGGCCAGTGACTCGAGACTCGACTTGGACTTGACTTGGACTTATGGGCCAGTGACTCGAGACTCGACTTGGACTTGACTTGGACTTATGGGCCAGTGACTCGAGACTCGACTTGGACTTGCGGCCAAAGACTTGAGACTTACTCGAGACTTGCAAAACAACGACTTGGCCCCACCTCTGTTGATTAGTGTGGCTTTCTATCGTCATGGAGACCAAACCAGACCAAGTTACAGGTCAGATCTGTGGAGAGGCCTGTTTTTCTGGGTATTTTTGAGCTATAAAACCACCTGTAATTGACTAAATACAAGGTAGAGTTTTAACCCTTCCACACTGACGGTATCGTGTACAATAACTGAAGGACATGTTTTATAAAACCACGCAGAACTTTCCAACCATTAAAGACTTACTTTTTTGTTGACAGTTGTGGATTTCCGAGCAGATTTCTGGCGTTATCCCACGTCACACACTCGCTGCACAATGATGTCGGGAAAACGAGTGTCCAATAGGAACTTTGTTTTCCGTCAAACTCATGAGCTCCGTCCATTTTGATTGGCCCAAACTTTGCCAAAGAGTGTAGTGAGTCAAGATGGTCGATGCTCTGAGCGTTTGTTTCAATTGAAAAAGTCGCTCTAAGTGCAGATATTTCTCAAATAAATGACAAATTACGCATCTTGGTCTGCGTAATTGCACATCCTTTGCTATTTTTATTTGAAAGGTTTATTTTGACACTGAAAATGTCCAAATCCAAATGTAATAAACCCCGTGGAAATGCAGGAAGTGATGTGGCTCTGTGCCCTGGACCTGACACCAACTGTTTCCGTGGCGGCACTTTTTTTTGTTTTTGTTTTGAGGCAATAAGAATATTTTTAGTTTAATTACAGACTTAATATTTTGCAGTTTTGTAGCTAAGGCTCTAAACTAAGCATTTTTCTGTCCAAAAAGTTGTTTATGGGTCCGGTCAAGTGGTAACGGAGGGAAACACGGGCAGATTTTTGACATTCAAATGTCTCTTATTCAGAAACTAGAGGGACTATTGAAATAAGTAAAGTATCAGAATGTAGGAAAGAGTTACACTCCAACAGGGTCAAGTTAAACCTGTGAGATTCTTTCAAGTTGTTGACAAAAAAATTTTAAACTCATGTAACGGAGGGAATGAAATATGCAGCACTTTTTGGTCAATAAATCCAAACAGTGATAACTCTTGGTTCTCACTTACATATCCTTAACAAACTGGTTTGAATATTTGCTTCATATATTTTTCTACCATATGGTACAAGATTAGGTTGAAAAACCTCTTACTTTTTGACTCATGAGATTTTTTATTAAGAAAGGTCATGGTAACGGAGGGAAAAGTAACGGAGGGAAAATTGTGCAAACAAGTAGAAGGTGCAGGATTTTACATCATTTGTCGCTTTTTTCTTCTGAATACTTTAATATTACTTCAAAATGAAAGGAAACTATTTCTATAAAATATGTCAGTCCTTCCAAGCAAATTTTTATCATTTTAAATACTTATTTTTTTTTTTTTTTTTTTGGAAAAATCCTGTCCCTTCATCAACAGTTCAAAGATGGAATAACACAAGATATGATGAAATACATCCATTTATTTACATGATTTTTGGGTCTTTGAAATTTGGGAAATAATTTTTGTTCCATGTTTCATACATGGTCTGTTTAAAACGTATGGAACTTTAGAACCAAAAATGGTACAGAAAAAAGGTCAACAGTTTCATAAACTAGAGTACATATGTATCTGTTCAATACATTTTTATATCAGATGAATTAACTTGAATTTTTGGCCTTGTTGTTTACTTCTGCTTGACTGGGCCCTTGTTACATGTTTGCTGTGTTTTGTTTAGAAGAGTGTGAATTTTATTTTCTGTTTTCGTATTTTTTTACATTTGTATTTCTGGTCCTGTATCTTTTATTACATTCATATGACACAACTACAGCATCAAGTTGTGAAATAACAAGTTGTACTGAAAGAAATTATGTATAACACTTCATTAGGGGGTAAAATTTGGAGTTTTAAGAGCAAAATTAAGGGAAAAAAAGGACAAATGTACTAAAATTGCCCTTAAGTCTGGAAGGGTTAATGTCACACTGTGGAACATTCCAGGCCGAAACAAGCGGGAAACTCGGAAACTCAACCAAGAAAAGTTACAGAGTGCGCCTTTAAGAAGAGGAGAAGGGGTCTGAGAGTCGGCCGTGTCCAGGATCGGGGGCGATGATGTCAGCGCTCGTATTTTTGGACATAGTTCAGTGTCAGGCGTGAAGAGTCTGTGCTCCGAGCGTCTAGAGCAGCTCTTTAAACATGTCAAACGTAATCCACCGGGCGCTTGAGTCCGTTTAGCAGCAGTCTCACTGAACCGGCCCACATTTATTACTGTCATTGTTAGAGAAGAAGAAGAACCAGCACTATAAAAGTCACTTAAAGCTCAAATATAACGCAGAAGTGACTCTTGTGAGCTTTAAGTGGTGTTATAATGTTGTTCCCTCCTCGAAAACAAACCTGGACTTGTGTTTTGTTTTATTCACATGTTTGAGTTTTGTTTTATTATTCCCCAAAGTTCAAAATGCTCTGTTCCACCTCATGATGTCCAGTGATGTTATAAAAGTAACAAATTACTGTAATGCATCGCTTTTTGCAGTAATGTTACAGCGTTACGGGGGAAAAATGTTTTTATATTTTACTCGGTACAAATGTGAGTATCGCGCGTTACAATGCATTTTTAACCTAGGTTGAAGTGGTGGGTTTTTCGTTTTTCTTCATACAAATTCGCAAAAAAAACGCCGGAGGTGCGCCCGCGTAGACCGTCAGGTGACCGCGGGCGAAAGGACCGACGCAGAACTCCACGCTCCACGGGGCGAAGAGCAGCCGACGCCCGATCGCGCTTTGCAAACACCCTGTCTGCAAAGCGCTTCCAAGTTCTAGTCCAAGATTAGTCCTGGTTTGGTCCTAGTATAGTCCTGGTTTAGACCTGGATTAGTCCTAGTTTAGTCCTTGTTTAGACCTAGTTTAGACCTGGGTCAGTTCTGGTTTAGACCTGGTTTAGGTCTGGTTCAGCTCTGGTTTAGTCCTAGTTTAGTCCTGGTTTGGTCCTGGTTCAGTCCTAGTTTAGTCCTGGTTCAGTCCTGGTTCAGTTCTGGTTTAGTCCTGATTCAGTAATAGTTTAGTCCTTGTTTAGACCTAGTTAAGACCTGGGTCAGTCCTGGTTTAGGTCTGGTTCAGCTCTGGTTTAGTCCTAGTTTAGTCCTGGTTTGGTCCTGGATTAGTCCTAGTTTAGTCCTTGTTTAGACCTAGTTTAGACCTGGGTCAGTTCTAGTTTAGTCCTGGTTCAGTCCTGGTTTAGTCCAGGTTTAGTCCTGGTTTAGTCCTGGTTCAGTCCTGGTTTAGTCCAGGTTTAGTCCTGGTTTAGTCCAGGTTTAGTCCTGGTTTAGTCCTGGTTTAGTCCTGGTTTAGTCCTGGTTTAGTCCTGGTTTAGTTCTGGTTCAGTCCTGGTTTAGTCCTGGTTCAGTCCTAGTTTAGACCTGGTTTAGTCCAGGTTTAGTCCTGGTTCAGTTCTGGTTTAGTTTTGGTTTAGTCCTGTTTCAGTTCTGGTTTAGTCCTGGTTCAGTCCTGGTTTAGTCCTGGTTCAGTCCTAGTTTAGACCTGGTTCAGTCCAGGTTTAGTCCTGGTTCAGTCCTGGTTTAGTCCTGGTTTAGTCCTGGTTCAGTCCAGGTTTAGTTCTGGTTCAGTCCTAGTTTAGACCTGGTTCAGTCCAGGTTTAGTCCTGGTTCAGTTCTGGTTTAGTCCTGTTGTTTCAGTCCTGGTTTAGTCCTGGTTCAGTCCTAGTTTAGACCCGGTTCAGTCCAGGTTTAGTCCTGGTTTAGTCCTGGTTCAGTCCAGGTTTAGTTCTGGTTCAGTTCTAGTTTAGACCTGGTTTAGTCCAGATTTAGTCCTGTTTCAGTTCTGGTTTAGTCCTGGTTCAGTCCTGGTTTAGTCCTGGTTCAGTCCTAGTTTAGACCTGGTTCAGTCCAGGTTTAGTTCTGGTTCAGTCCGGCCTCGCAGTTTAAATCACAGAAACGGGAAACGGTCATTATCCATTTTTCCCATTATTCATTTAAACACAAAACTGAAAAAACAAATCGTTATCCTTTAATTTTCTTATTTTTGCTTTTATTTAACGACACAGGGATTCATCTCTCTTTTATCGCGGCTCCGATTTCTGTTTTTCGTCGCTTAAAACTTGACTCACACTAATTGTTCAGAGACACGATCGCTCAATAAACAACCACAAAACATCCTCAGATCTACTTTTAATTTGCGATTGACTTGAGTCGACTTTTACAAAATAGTTCCCTGGAAAAAAAAAAGCCCCGACGTTAAGACTTAATAATAACGCTCGCTTAGCTGATAACGCAACCGCTTTGTTTACACCGCGAGCTAACGCCGGCAATTAATAAATGTAGGAAAGTGACAGGAATTATCTTTTTCTACTCAAAACACGAATGCCTCGGGGTTTATCTAGCGTGTGGGCGGCGTGGGGGCGGAGCTTCGGACACAAAGACGCCTAATTAATTCCCTTCACCCGCCACAACGCTCGCAATTAGCCGCCGCCGGTAATTAACGACGGGAATTAGTTTGAATTAGCTTGATGGATACGTTGGGCCGCGCGGGAAAATACGTCAAAGTCGACGTTGCATTGTGGGTATTTTGGATTTGAAAACGTGTGGGTGGACGGCAGAGTTGGGAGGGTTATTTTTAAAATGTAATCCCCTACAGATTACAGATTACTCACACCAAAATGTAGTTTGTAACGGAATCTATTAAATTACTTAAAGTGAGTAATGTAATCTGAGTACTTTGGATTACTTGATTTGCTGTAGAGAAACAAAGACGAGGAAATCTTCACATAAATGTTTTGTTTTGTCTAAATAAAAGAAAATAAAAAGTCCAGACTTTACTGAACCAAATTAAAAATATTATTGATAGAAGAAGAGCACAGTTTAGTCCTGTTAAATCCAGTTTGAGACATAGTTTAGACCTAGTTTAGTCCTCGTTTAGTCCTAGTTTAGACCTGGTTTGGACCTGGTTTTAGACCTGGTTTAGACCTGGTTTTAGACCTGGTTTTAGTCCTGGTTTAGTCATGCCTTAGACCTGGTTTGGACATGGTTTAGACCTGGTTTAGTCTTGGTTTAGACCTAGTTTAGACTTGGTTTTAGACCTGGTTTAAGCCTGGTTTTAGTCTTAGTTTGGTCTTGGTTAGTCCTTGTTTAGATCTAGTTTTGACCTGGTTTTAGATCTGGTTTAGACCTGGTTTGGACCTGGTTTAAGCCTTGGTTTTAGACCTGGTTTTAGTCCTGGTTTAGTCCTGGTTTAGTCCTAGTTTAGACCTAGTTTAGACCTGGTTTTAGTCCTGGTTCAGTCCTGGTTTAGTCCTAGTTTAGACCTGGTTTTAGACCTGGTTTTAGTCCTGGTTTTAGTCCTGGTTTAGTCTTGGTTAGTCCTGGTTTAGACCTGGTTTTAGACCTAGTTTAGACCTGGTTTAGACCTGGTTTTAGTCCTGGTTTAGTCTTGGTTTAGTCCTGGTTTAGTATTGGTTTTAGACCTGGTTTTAGTCCTGGTTCAGTCCTGGTTTTAGACCTGGTTTTAGTCCTGGTTTTAGTCCTGGTTTAGTCTTGGTTAGTTCTGGTTTAGACCTGGTTTGGACCTGGGTGTAGACTTGGTTTGGACCTGGGTTTAGACCTGGTTTGGACCTGGGTTTGGACCTGGGTTTAGACCTGGTTTAGACCTGGTTTTAGTCCTGGTTTAGTCTTCGTTTAGTCCTGGTTTTAGATCTGGTTTGGACCTGGGTTTAGACCTGGTTTAGATCTGGTTTGGACCTGGGTTTAGACCTGGTTTAGACCTGGTTTAGACCTGGTTTGGACCTGGGTTTAGACCTGGTTTAGATCTGGTTTGGACCTGGGTTTAGACCTGGTTTAGACCTGGTTTAGACCTGGTTAGGAACTGGGTTTAGACCTGGTTTAGTCTCCGGCAATGAGTGGATCTGTAACCGAACACAGTTACTCATAATTTGTACTCTGATTACTTAACTCCGGTACTTGTAATCTGTTACTCCCCGACACTGGTGCAGAGGAAGAGGAGGAGGAAGAGGAGGGGCTCGCGTACGCTCCCGGTCATCGCTCATCCACGTGCGGTTGGTCACGGCACGTTTTTTTCTTTTTCTTTTTTTTTGTTTTTTTGTTTTTTGTTTTTAACGGGGGCTGAATGGACGCCTTTGTCGGGCCTAATTCATCACGGGAAACGGCGGGAGCGGCGCGGGAAAAATCGGGGGGGGGGGGGGACCCTCCGGAGAGCGCGGCGCCCACACAGCTGGTGCGGATAAGCGGCCCGGACACTGACGGATTAGAGGAACGCAGGTGACCGAGCCTCTTCATCACCGGGCGTCGGCGCGAGCTGTTTACGCGCTGCTTACCGCTCAGTTTATGTTGATGTATGCGGGGCCTCGTGCGCTCACAATGGGAACCGGGGCCCGCGTGATAAGTGGCGCTGTCACGGCGAGTAAAGAGAAGCTCCGCGGATGCGGGACGCCGGTGTGGGGGGATTGTTCCTGCCGCGGGATTCCAGGTCTGTCATTTTTGTGGAGGAAAATGTGGAGGATTAGAGGAAGACCAGAGGAGACCAGACCCGAGACCAGACCAGAGACCAGACCAGAGACCAGACTAAAGACCAGAGACCAGACCAGAGACCAGACTAAAGACCAGACCAGAGACCAGACCAGAGACCAGACCAGACCAGAGACCAGACCAGAGACCAGAGACCAGACCAGAGACCAGACCAGAGACCAGAGAGACCAGACCAGAGACCAGAGACCAGAGACCAGAGACCAGACCAGAGACCAGACCAGAGACCAGACCAGAGACCAGAGAGACCAGACCAGAGACCAGACCAGAGACCAGACCAGAGACCAGACCGAGACCAGACCAGAGACCAGACCAGACCAGACCAGACCAGACCAGAGACCAGACCAGACCAGACCAGAGACCAGACCAGAGACCAGACCAGAGACCAGAGACCAGACCAGAGACCAGACCAGAGACCAGACCAGAGACCAGACCAGAGACCAGACCAGACCAGAGACCAGACCAGACCAGACCAGAGACCAGACCAGAGACCAGAGACCAGAGACCAGACCAGAGACCAGAGACCAGAGACCAGAGACCAGAGACCAGAGACCAGACCAGAGACCAGAGACCAGACCAGAGACCAGACCAGAGACCAGACCAGAGACCAGACCAGAGACCAGAGACCAGACCAGACCAGAGACCAGACCAGACCAGACTAAAGACCAGAGACCAGACCAGACCGGAGACCAGAGAGACCAGAGACCAGACCAGAGACCAGACCAGACCAGACCAGAGACCAGAGACCAGAGACCAGAGACCAGACCAGAGACCAGACCAGAGAGACCAGACCAGAGACCAGAGACCAGAGACCAGACCAGACCAGACCAGACCAGACCAGAGACCAGACCAGACCAGACCAGACCAGAGACCAGAGACCAGAGACCAGAGACCAGACCAGACCAGAGACCAGACCAGACCAGACCAGACCAGACCAGACCAGAGAGACCAGACCAGACCAGACCAGAGACCAGACCAGAGACCAGACCAGAGACCAGACCAGAGAGACCAGAGACCAGAGACCAGACCAGACCAGAGACCAGAGACCAGACCAGAGACCAGAGACCAGAGACCAGACCAGACCAGACCAGACCAGAGACCAGACCAGAGACCAGACCAGAGACCAGACCAGACCAGACCAGACCAGACCAGACCAGAGACCAGACCAGAGACCAGAGACCAGACCAGAGACCAGACCAGAGACCAGACCAGAGACCAGACCAGACCAGAGACCAGAGACCAGACCAGAGACCAGACCAGAGACCAGACCAGACCAGAGAGACCAGACCAGAGACCAGACCAGACCAGACCAGAGACCAGACCAGAGACCAGACCAGAGACCAGACCAGAGACCAGACCAGAGACCAGACCAGAGACCAGACCAGAGACCAGACCAGAGACCAGACCAGACCAGACCAGACCGAGACCAGAGAGACCAGACCAGACCAGACCAGACCAGAGACCAGAGACCAGACCAGACCAGACCAGACCAGAGACCAGAGACCAGACTAGACCAGACCAGAGACCAGAGACCAGAGACCAGACCAGACCAGACCAGAGACCAGACCAGGAGACCAGACCAGAGACCAGACCAGAGACCAGACCAGACCGACCAGACCAGACCGAGACCAGACCAGACCAGACCAGACCAGACCAGACCAGACCAGACCAGAGACCAGACCAGAGACCAGACCAGACCAGAGACCAGAGACCAGACCAGACCAGACCAGACCAGACCAGAGACCAGACCAGAGACCAGACCAGACCAGAGACCAGACCAGACCAGACCAGACCAGAGACCAGACCAGAGACCAGACCAGAGACCAGACCAGAGACCAGACCAGACCAGACCAGAGACCAGACCAGAGACCAGACCAGACCAGAGACCAGACCAGACCAGACCAGAGACCAGACCAGACCAGAGACCAGACCAGACCAGACCAGACCAGACCAGACCAGACCAGACCAGACCAGACCAGAGAGACCAGACCAGACCAGAGACCAGACCAGACCAGACCCAGACCAGACCAGAGACCAGACCAGAGACCAGACCAGACCAGAGACCAGACCAGAGAGACCAGACCAGACCGAGACCAGACCAGACCAGACCAGACCAGACCAGACCAGAGACCAGACCAGACCAGAGACCAGACCAGAGACCAGACCAGACCCAGACCGAGACCAGACCGACTAGACCAGACCAGAGACCAGAGACCAGACCGACCAGACCAGACCAGACCAGACCAGAGACCAGACCAGAGACCAGACCAGACCAGACCAGACCAGAGACCAGACCAGAGACCAGAGACCAGACCAGAGACCAGACCAGACCAGAGACCAGACCAGAGAGACCAGACCAGACCGAGACCAGACCAGACCAGACCAGACCAGAGAGACCAGAGACCAGAGACCAGAGACCAGAGACCAGACCAGGAGACCAGACCAGAGACCAGACCGGAGACCAGACCAGAGACCAGACCAGAGACCAGACCAGAGTCCTGCACCGGGTCGGGTCCCACAAATAGTCGCTGAAACAGGAGCAGGTCAGGACTAAACCAGGACTAAACCAGATCCAAACCAGGTCTAAACCAGGACTAAACCTGGACTAAACTAGGACTAAACCAGCTCTAAACCAGGTCTAAACCAGGTCTAAACTAGGTCTAAACCAGGACTAAACCTGGACTAAACCAGGTCTAAACAAGGTCCAAACCAGGTCTAAACCAGAAAAAAACTAGGACTAAACCAGGTCTAAACAAGGTCTAAACCAGGACTGAACCAAACTAAACCAGGATTAAACCAGGTTTAAACCAGGACTAGACCAAGTCTAAATCAGGACTAAGCCAGGTCTATACCAGGACTAAACCTGGACTACACCCTGAGACCGCGACCATACCGGGACTGAGACAAGGACCAGACTGGGACCAAACCAGGACTGAGACAGAGACTAAGACTGGGTTAGTCTTAGTCTTAAGCGACCGTTATCCCTTTTTTCAGTTTTTCATTTAAACAGAAAATCGAAAACTGTAAAAAACAAATGATTATGTGTTTTTTCATTTTGGTTTTGGGGACAAATAATGAATAAAATTGTTATTTGTCTGGTTGGGTTTTGTTTTGTTCTGATACGAGCCTTTGTTAAATTAAATCTTTTTTTACTTTATTAAATTTAAACTTATTTTTATACCTTGTCTTTGTCTTTCCGTTTGGTTCAGTACATTTGTTTATTTTATGTTTTTCGTGACATTTATCATCCATCAGTCCTGACCTCACAGTTCCATAATCTTTCCGTAAAACCGTCTTCTGCGACTCTCCAGCTGTTGTTCCAGTCTCTTACGCGGAAGAATCTGCTCGACTCGACGCTGTTAAACGGTAAAAATGTCCACTTGTTTCCACTGTGACCCTGGTAAACCGCCGCCGTTCTCCTCAAAGCTCCTCAAAGCCCCTCGGAGCTCCTCAAAGCCCCTCGGAGGTCCTGGGAGGCCCCTCGGAGCTGCTCTCCCGTCCGCCGCCGTCGCGCATGTGGAAGCGTTTAGACAGTTGCTAGAAACAGATTTGCTTTCAGCTCTTGTGGAGGTGAGAAAAGACAACGCGAGGTCACAGCGCCGGGTCAGAGTCTGAGTCTGAAAGGGATCGAAGTGAGGATTCTGGGGATGAAAATGCGACGCGAACGTAACAATTTATTATTAATTTAATAGGGACAAAGCATATTAAGATAAGATAAGATAAGATATGCCTTTATTAGTCCCATAGTGGGGAAATTCCAGTCAAGAACACCAGGAAAAAGGTAATAAAACAGCAATAAAACAGATAGATAATGGCTTAAAAATAATTAAAAAATAGACTTAATAATAATTGCACATAGATATAGTTAAAAGACACATTAATGAACATCTACAACAGCACAGTGTAAATATGACAGATTATAGCAAAAATATTGGGTCAGTCCATATGAAATCCGCTATTTTCAAGGAATCTTCCCTATGAGCCGTCTCAGATTTAGCTGAAAGAATTTCTAAAAAAAAAAAAATCTAAAATGACCAAATAAAAGAATCTCAAATTTTAGCTCAGTCCCTTGAGTCGTTCCTGAGTTATGGACCGTTGAAATTTTGCGACCTTAATTTATGAGCATTTTTGAGAGACCATAACTTCATAAAAAATAGAGCTAGGAAACTGAAAATTTGTATTATTGTAGAATCTTGGTCATAGATTCTGAATCTGTCAAATAATTGTCAAATCAATTGTCAAATATTGAGTATCTTTATTAAGGGGGCCCCCAGAATCCCACATTTGGTTGCTGCTAAATTTTTTTTTTTAAATATTTGAGGTCCAAGATCTATTTACTCCAAGCAGATATTTACAAACTAACTGATGAACCTGAATATTTGAGAGAATGACCTTTTCTGACAACAAACTCACACTTTTCTGAGCTTTCATGTGGATGATGTAGAGTCACAGACCAGATTTGATCTTTTTGGCCCCTTCTTTGGAGCCTTGGTTTCCCATGTGGACACAGTTAGACGTTGATAAAATTTTTACCAGAGAAACTTTGGCATATTCTGATTAGTTTAAAGTAATAAAAACATCTACTATTAACTTCCTTCATTTCAAACGGAATTTCTGAAAATGAGCTCTCACGGGTCATTTTTGGTGGAGCTTAGGAACTTTTCCACCTGACAGAAAAGATTTGTTTACCTTTGATAGACTTAAACACATTTGCTTGTTATAAAAGAAGAGAATTGAAGATTATTTGTGGTACATTGTTTGTGATGGTTTTGGTGACTCAGTAAAACGCTCGTCAAAATTGAGCGGCAACCAAATGTGAGATTTGAATAAAGATACCCAATATTTGACAACAGATTTAGAATCTATGACCAAGAATCTACAATAATACAAATTTTCATCTTCCCATCTCTATTTTTTATGAAGTTATGGTCTCTTAAACATGATTATAAATTAAGGCTTAAAAAAAAGTGAGCATGGCCCCAAAATTTCAACAGGACATAACTCAAAAACGACTGAAGGGATTGAGCTAAAATTTTAGATTCTTTCATTTTGTGATTTTCAAATCTGAGACGGCTCACAGGGGAGGGCGGCTGATTTCATATGGACTGACCAATCTGTCGTCCCTCGGCAGGTGACACCACAAATTTAACAGAAAAAAAACAAAAACAAGCGACAGTTCTAAACTAAAAGTGTCCACAAGTCTGTTTTTCCTTTAGCCGCTGTTTCAAGTGGGATTTGAAAGTGTCCAGTGTTGGAGTTTCTCTTATTGATAATGGGAGAAAGTTCCAGAACTTAGAGCACAGGTGTCAAACATAAGGCCCGGGGGCCGGATCCGGCCCTCCAAGACCTTTAATGTGGCCCTCGGCTGATTTTTCTACTAAAATATTTTAATTATATTTTCTATTAAAATATTGGTAATTTTCTGCGGTGCTTAGCATAACAACGTCTCCAGCGCCTCTGTACGTGGCCCCTCCCACCAGAGCAGCACACATGAAGACTTGTCTCTTTCCAAACGCTCTTAAAGGACGATCGTTTTGACTGTTGACCGTGACACCCTCATCAGAAAAATGTCAAAAATGAGAAAGTGGAGCCGAGTGCAGGATTGTCTAAGAAAAACTGACTTATTCCTGTTTGCATACAAGTTCAGGTTAGAACATTGTGTTGAAATTGCATTTTTCTTAAAGTTTCAGGTTGTTCATAATATTATAATATTTTGTAAAAGAAACAGTTCATCAGTTAAAAAAGATTTCTGTAATAGATTTGTGTTTCTCTGCGCAAATATTTGAACTTGTTGTTATTTTTGGGGTTTATATGACATGAGTTTCTGATCTGGCCCCTTTGGGATCAAAGTCGGTTGGATTCGGCCCCCCGGACCAAAATGAGTTTGACACCCCTGATTTAGAGCCTCTGACTGAGACACACTTTGTCCAAATGTCCAAAAGTCTGTGTGGAGCTCACAGTTCCCCCGAGCCGTGGCCCTATTTGCCACTGACCGTCTTTACTTTAATAAAATCCTGTTACGGAGGAGGGGCAAGTCCATACAAAACTTTATATACAAAACATCCATATTTAAAATCAACACAATTATTCAAATTAAGCAAATTGTACTTATCTAAAATAGTGCAGTGGTGAAATAAGAGTGTTTTCTTCTCCAGTATTTTTACAGCTTTTTAAAAAGTGATTCGACTGGTTTGAGTGTTTTGCCTGCAGCGAGTGTTTATACAATAATCTATATGAGACAGAAAACATTCGTGCTGCATATAGAGTCATAACAGATCTTACTTGTCTAAAATTCACTAAGTTAAAGGTTGTATAGACGATTTTTTAAAGAAAAATACAGCGACAGTCCTTTTTACAAATGTTGTTCATGCATGACACCACCTTCCTCCTCCACAGCTCCTCAGTAGAAACATCTCCCCTTGCCTCTTTACTCTAGAAATCACGTTTGTTTACATCCAGTGCGTTCAGAATTACTGCTGAAGTGACCTGTCTAGAAATAATTTACGTCACATCAGTTTTTAGACCCTTCGTCTGCTTCATTCGCGCCATCGCTGGAAGGAATCTCCAAGAATCACCTCAGTTTGTCTTCGCTCCTTTTCCCCTTCTCTTCGTCTTTCAGTGACCTCAAAAACAGACTTTCTTTTGCGGCGAACTGGTCGTGGATTCTCGTCCGCCATCGCAACAAATTTTGTGCGAACTGCGAGGAAGCTACAGTTTGAAAAAGCCTCTAAAAACCGCTGCATAAACCACGTAATCCCCGCGCGCCAACGAGTCAGTTACATTAGAAACGTAGGGAGTTAGATTGACAACCTAACAGCCAATAGAAAATGAGGCAGCCTCGTTTTCTCTTGGCTGATGTTTATCTGGCCTCAACACGTCCACAGTTGATAGATTTTCATTCTTTTTTTTTTTTTTTTGGTCATCATAATTACAAGGCTGCTGCATCTCTAATGGTATTTTAAACTTTTATTGACAATTTGAAACTTAAAAAAAAAATCCTCCATACAACCTTTAAAGGGTCCATCTCATGCGAAATCAACTTTTCAGAGCTTTCTACCTTCTAAGAGTGATGTGTGGGTCTTGTATTTGTTGCTGAAGTGGTTTTTAGATTGATTCAGCGTTTTTTTGTTTTGTTTTTTTTTACAAATTGCAGCGCATTTCTGCCACCGTCCCATGTGACAACGAACTAAACCTGCTACAACGATGACGAGGCAGATACACCTATGACATGATACTCAAAAAACCCGATCACACCCGGGATACTGATGTGCATGTAAACACACTCACTGAGAATAGTTGGTCCAAAAATGTTCTCGAAAGTCTTAAGTTAAGTCTAAAGCTGCGTTCAGGCGGCGGCTTCAGGGCATCGGCGTCAGAAGTTGGAAAAGCTCAACTTTTGGCGTCAGACGAGCTGCATCAAACATCATCGACGACTATCCAGGGACGACGTAGCGACGTTATTACCTGGAAGAAAGAGAAGAAAGTGAAAGACCCATGGAAAGACCCGGGAGCCACAAACACCAAAACAAGAAATCTACACCATGTCATTAGCGGAATATAAACATGCACTACCGATAATAGTAGTTTAAATAGTATAACTATTAATGATTATTATTAAATTATTATATAATATTATTACTAACTATAAATAGTCGTAGCAGCAACAGTACTTATAGTACTGTGGGCTTCTACCCTGTGTTTTTAAAGTTTCATTCATATGTTAATACGCCCTGTAATTAATCTCTGTGTTCCTTGACATGCTGTGTATGTTTTTGGACTTTGGAGTGTCAATGGTGAATGTATATGGGACAGATAAGGGGTGTATCTCCAACCTTTAGCATCTGCCAGTCTGTTATGGGACACGTGTTGGGACAAAGTGCTGTGTAAGTTTCCATGAAGATGTTAACTCAACAGTTATGCTGGTATAAAAGGCACCCAGTTTTTCTGTGCATCAGTGGGGGAACGCCGACCGCGTTGTCGAGGGACGACCGACGCACAGAGAGACGCCGCGTAGGCAAAATCATGCTGAATCAACTTGAATCTTGAGACCTGAATCTGCCTGAATTAATAAAGATGTCTGAGAACTGTTCTAACTCTCCAAGTCTCTTTCTTAAGATCCTCTGTTCAGGCTGCCTCCAGGAGAAGCTGACAGTACTTATTGTCTGTGTTTGTAGTTCTTTTTGGATGTTTTCTTTTTTTTTGGATGGGTATTTTGTGTCTGTGTGTGTGTGTGTGTTGTTGTTTTTTTTTCATTCTTAAATTCTTGCTGTAGAAGAAAAGAAGCCTGTTTCTAAACCAGCTCGAGAAAAAGTAAAATACTGATCGTAGTTTTTCAAATTTACACACTGAGATGTAGAAACTCAGAAAAAGCGTTGTTCCAAATTTGTCATGAATAAAAACCTTCTTTCCTCCGCACTGTACCGCGAGGCCTCCCACTGTTACGACATCGATGAATCACGTAAACTCAAGTGGCGGTGCACCTGTGTGGTGAGGTCGGCGGCGGACGAGGGACCGTGTGACCCCGGGGAGAGGTCAGAGGTCAGGGTCTGTGTGGTCCGCTCCGGCACGCTCCATCTGGTTCGGATGAGACGGGGCGCGCGTATAAAAACACCGGCCCCGCAGAGACGCCTTATAAACTTACATTCACTTCTCCCCGGGAGTTGAACGCGGCGGAGTCTGGAGAGAGTTAAAGCCCCGCTGTGGAACTTTTGATACACAAGTGCTTCGATACGGCAGCTTCTGGGCTTCACTTGTTGGTTTAGAGTCGATTATTTCACCCAAGAAAAGGCCTACAACTGTAAAACTCACTCTTATGTGACAGATAATACTCCCTACAACTGTACAACTCATTTATGTGACACATAATACTCCCTACAACTGTAAAACTCGCTCTTATGTGACAGATAATACTCCCTACAACTGTACAACTCATTTATGTGACACATAATACTCCCTACAACTGTAAAACTCGCTCTTATGTGACAGATAATACTCCCTACAACTGTACAACTCACTCTTATGTGACAGATAATACTCCCTACAACTGTAAAACTCGCTCTTATGTGACAGATAATACTCCTTACAACTGTACAACTCATTTATGTGACACATAATACTCCCTACAACTGTAAAACTCACGATTATGTAACAGATAATACTCCCTAAAACTGTACAACTCATTTATGTGACACATAATACTCCCTACAATTGTACAACAACTCACTTTTATGTAACAGATAATACTCCCTACAACTGTAAAACTCACGCTTATGTAACAGATAATACTCCCTACAACTGTAAAACTCACTCTTATGTGACAGATAATACTCCCTACAACTGTACAACAACTCACCTTTATGTAACAGATAATACTCCCTACAACTGTACAAATCAATGTGATGTAACAGATAATACTCCCTACAACGAATGTTGCTTGAATAATAAAAAAAAAAAAGTAGAGTTTACTTGTTAAGTTCAATCAACTCAAATAATATTCTTAATTTAAATTAATTTAACTTACCCTTTTTTTTGTGTGTTTTTTAATAAAAAATTGTTCTGCTTAAAAAAATCAAAAGAAGCTATTTAAACATACAATATCTACAGGAGAAATCTATAATTCAACATTATTTCTCCTGTGTTTTATTTTATTTTATTGAAGTATATTTTGTATTTTTTTCTCTTGTATAATTGATTTATGTGTATTGTTTGTTTTGTTTGTATAATTGTGACATCCCCAGTTATCCCCAACCTTGGTTTCTGTATGTTTGATTATCATAAATAAATAAAATTAATAAATAAAAGTTTGTCCGGTTAAAAATGTTATCAGCAACAATTCACTTTTGCTGTAGTTAATTTGTAGAGAGTTTTTTTTTAACATGCGTCTTTTCTCGGCGGTGCTGCAGTCTGGGTCAGATGGTCTCACGGTCGTTCTTTTACCGTCTCGTCCGTCCTTGTTTGTGGAATATTTACGCGCAAATAAAACTGAGACAATAATAGCCTCTCCCCGTTTGAACTTGAATCTCAAATCTCCACAAAACAATTCTTTTCAAGGTGAGCAGACTATTTGCCTTGTGTCAGACCGGCGATGCGTTCGAGGACGCGTAAAGGCCAGTAACAGCGCAGTCTGACGTGTGGTGCGTTCAGGAGCACACTCTCGTCTCCGTGACCTTTGGCTCCGGCGCAAAGGTCGAGGTCGAGCCGTTCTCTGGGTCTACGCTCGGAGAATGAAACCTGGAGTACCGTATTTTTCGGACTATAAGTCGCACCGGCCAAAAAAACAGCTCACCCTTATGGAACAACTAATACTCCCTACAATAACTCACCTTTATGTGAGAGATAATACTCCCTACAACTGTACAACTCATAATTATGTAACAGATAATACTCCCTACAACTGTACAATAACTCACCCTTATGTAACAGATAATACTCCCTACAACTGTACAACTCACCCTTATGTAACAGATAATACTCCCTACAACTGTACAACTCAACTCACAACCTTATGTAACAGATAATACTCCCTACAACTGTACAACTGTATAATACTCCCTACAACTGTACAATCACGTAACAGATAATCTGTACAGTAACAGATAATACACAACTGTACAACTCACGTAACAGATAATACTCCCTACAACTGTACAACTCAGTAACTATAGGACAGTAGTGCAGAGTTCAAGAGCCTATGCAGTTTGTTTTCACCGTTGCCAGTCGCTCCGGTTTGACATTTAAGTTGTAGCTATTTTATTTTTGTTAATTTTTTATATCTCACGTCGGGAGAAGTGGGTGGACCACGCCCACTGGACCACGCCCACTGGACCCCTGGTCACTTCTGAGCAACTCGGCCTCGACCTCCGCAGGTAAACAGAGCGCCGCTTCCTCTTCTGTGTCGCTGTCGTCAGACTCAGCATCAGTTCCAGTTAGAATTATTCGGGTCTTTTTGAATCCCGACAGGATGGTTTCGGTGTCACTGAAGTCCAGACTTTGTCCATCCATCCAGTGACTTCAAGGTTGTACAGAGGATTTTTTTAAGGGAAGAGAAATACAGCGACAGTCCTTGTGCGCATTCAGAATTACTGTTGAAGTTTCCTGTCTAGAAGTAATTCAGCGACCGACGTGTCAGTTTTTAGACCCTTCGTCTGCTTCGGTCGCGCCATCGCTGGACGAGGTCTCTAAGAATCACCTCAGTTTGTCTTCGCTCCTTTTCCTCTTGTCTTCTTCCTTCAGCGACCTCAAAAACGGACTTTCTTTTGCGGCGAACCGGTCGTGGATTCTCGTCCGCCGTCGCGACAAACTTTGTGCGAAATGCGAGGAAGTGACAGTTCGAAAAAGCCTCTAAGAACCGCTTCGTAAACCACGTAATCCCCGCGCTCCGGCGAGTCAGTTATACTAGGGAGTTTGATTGACAACCTAACAGCCAATAGAAAATGAGGGAGCCTCGTTTTCTATTGGCTGATGTTTATCTGGCCTCACTACGTCCACAGTTGATAGATTTTCGTTCTTTTTTTTTTGGTCATCATAATTACAAAGCTGCTGCGTCTCTGTAATAGTATTTTAATCTTTCACTGACAGTTTGAAACAAAAAAAAATCCTCCATACAACCTTTCAGGAAAGTTTCATGGTTCATCCTCCCGATGTCACAAGTTTCTCTCTCACTCCAAACTTTCTTTCTGCTGCTCGATTTCCGTTTTCAGCTGCAGATTTCACAACTCGCAGTTTGTCATCTGCAAAATCTGATTTTGTTTTGGGGGCATTTGTGTTCAGTCTTCTCAGTCTTTGTCTTTATAAGTTTGTTCAAATATAAAATTTTCTGTGACAGGGACATGTTTTGAACGGCTCTTTGAAATGACTGAATCCAAAAGAATCGGATCCCATCTCCAGGTTGGGTTTGTGGAACTCAAGACCTGCTCACAATAAAGACTTATGTTTTGTTTTTTGTTTTTTCCAATGTGTGTGTTTTCCTAAAAAAAATTGATAGAAAAATAAAAACACGCTCTATTTATTTGTCTGAAAAGTCGGGGCGGAGTTCAAAGCTTCCAACGTCTGTCTATCAAATGTCAGTTGTTTTTTTTCTACGTCTTCATACGCCGCACAAAGCCCGATGTCACGTAAATGTCCAATGAAACTTTTATTAGAAACCAGACTATAATTAGCAGATGATATTTTAGAGTTAGCGCGGTGTAAATGTGTTGGCGTGCCGCGTGATCGGGCTTTACGTTCTTATTAAACAGAGAACAGAACAAAGCCCGGAATGAGCTGTCTGTTACCGCTTTAATGGCACCGTCGGAATCTCACCACAATGACATTACTCACCCCACAGCCAGAAGGTCTCAGGTTCAGTTTTGTGGAGCACGTGGAGCCTTTTCTGTTGTACAAGATACAAAATTCCTTATGGTTAGAGTAAAAGTGTTATTTTCAAGCCACAACATATAAAACGTAACATTAAGACCTTGTAACTTTTCTGTGAATTTTTGTACTTTCTATCAAATAAATGCGCTCACCTTGCCGGTTTTCTGACACTTTTTAGTATTGTTTATTCGACATATGTGCTCTGTCATCTAACATCTAACTTGATTGGTTATTTATTTTGGCTGTATGTTGGGAAAAGATCATCTACGTGACCAAAAGAATGAAGCAAAAAGTTCCCACGGTGATCAGTTATGACATTTTCCCACGGTCTGATCTCCTCTGTGGCCGAAGTATTTTTTGATCAATGAAATATGGAAGCGCAAAGTATAATAGGGTCAATCACATCCACATTATTCATGTTGGAAAAGCAGAATGTTTGAAAAATAGTAAAGTGCCACTACTCCGACAATGAAAAAAAGCAAGTGGACGTAGTGGGAAGCTTGAAATATAATGTTTATGCCGCTACTCCGAGAAATACAAGTCAAATTAACATGTAAATATGTGTCAGTGTAGCAGCGTGTAACCATGAACTATTTACACGTGAGGACAGAGTCACTGTTAAAGCTTGGTAATGTAACTTTAGTGATGTAGTCAAAATTGTTCTAATCAAGATCGAGACAAGACCAAGACTTTTAAAGGCCGAGACCGAGACAAGCCCGAGACCACGGCCCATTGAAACCATCTTTGTCATTTTCTACATTTATTTGTATTTTATGGTTATTTTGGCATATATATATAGATTTTTTTTTGTTGATAAATCTTATCTCCATTTGATCTGATAAATGTTAATTTAAGCTTAAAATAAGCCAAGACACCTGCACTGAAGCGCTCTGTGCCTCTTATTTGGACCCTCACCTACAGTTTGAGAACCTCTACTTTAAGAGAACTTCCAGTGGCACTTTACAGAAAACTGTGAAGAAAGTGAAGAAACTGGGTAGGATTTTAAAACATTTTTTTTTCAAATTCCTAAATGGAGTTAGATTCTCTTACTGGTTTTGCAGGGGGATTTAGCCTCTGCACATTTACCAAACGCACATCGTGACAAACACATCGCACACCAGTACAAGTTTACTGCCGACAGCAGCAGCCGCAATGAAATATGATCACACTCGACGAGCGACAGACCTCGAGTCCAAGACAAGAACGAGCCCAAATACGCTCGAGGCCGGTCACGAGACCAAGACCAGTCTTAAGTACTACGACACTGCATAACATAAATATCATCATATTTAATAATACATAAAGATACCAACAATGGTGAGGAATCTAAGGCCCCATCTACACTAGTTCATATTCAAGAGGTTTTCCTTGTAGATGCTGTGTTCGTTCACACTAATCCGATGGAAATTGGCTCCAGAGACAGAATGATCTGGTGCCTCCAGCTCCCACGAATTCATCTGAGTACAGATCTGATCCGGCACCGTGTGGACTCCTGAAAACACTGATACTCTGACATAGGTGCTCTAGTCATGTCCTTATTGCACCACGTCACTGTGACTATTGAGGAAAACAGTTTAAACAAACCAGAGACAAACGGGAAACAGTGGAACTACAATTACTTACGACTTTCACGCTCGCCATCTTCCTCGGCTCGAAATCGGCTGCTGCAACTTCCTTGTTTTTACGATGTGACAACGTGATGCCAGCCTAATCACGTGGCTATGGCCACACATCAGTATCACACCTGGGATCAAGTTTCATGGCTTATTAAAATAATCAAATTACAACAGCAATTCCCATTAGTGTACTTTTAATATAACTCATTTGGCCCACTTAAAATGAAAAAGACAAAAACTGTTGATTGAAAATTGTTGTCGTGAGATTTTGTAGTATGTCATGTGAGAGTCCCGCTTTGGCCGAGGTCGGTGAGGTCCAGTTTTGGCCTAGGTGAGGGTCTTGCTCTGGAAGAAATGAGACATATACACCTTTCAGACATAACATTTTGTTCACATTAAAACATTCACATTTTCCACAGTGACGTGTGCTGTTGCTTGTGTCTTTTATTACCATTTCTACTACCAATAAATGATCTACTCATAATAGAATTTAATGATTAATATCCATAAATAAAACAGCTTAAAGAAATAGACTAGAATATGCACAAATTTGACTTAAATTTTACCTTATTTTTCACGTCGATCCTTCTCACTTCTCCAGTGGTTGTACACTTTGTCCAGGTCGATGGCTCCGTCTGCTTCTTGCTTTGACTTTATGCGCATCAGCACTTTCACCGCTTGTTCTTCTATTTGCACATATTCCGACAGCCATTCCATCTTAAAAGAACCGTATTTCTTTTTTACTTTGGTTTGGTGAGTGGACGTATCACATTCACTGCCCGTTCGTTTCGCCATGATAAGGG
This sequence comes from Boleophthalmus pectinirostris, assembly GCF_026225935.1. Taxonomy (NCBI): domain Eukaryota; kingdom Metazoa; phylum Chordata; class Actinopteri; order Gobiiformes; family Gobiidae; genus Boleophthalmus; species Boleophthalmus pectinirostris. Next base: position 4,819,803 of record NW_026570970.1, on the reverse strand, counting down.
GTTAGCATTAGCGTCACTTAAAGGTTGTATAGAGGATTTTTTAAAGGAAAGAGAAATCCAGCGACAGTCCTTTTTCAAATGTAGTGCATGCGTGACACTACCTTCCTCCTCCACAGGTAATTTAGAGACCGACACCTCAGTTTTTAGACCCTTCGTCCGCTTCAGTCGCGCCATCGCTGGAAGGAATCTCCAAGAATCACCTCAGTTTGTCTTCTCTCCTTTTCTCCTTCTCTTCTTCTTTCAGCGACCTCAAAAACCGACTTTCTTTTGCGGCGAACTGGTCGCGGATTCTCGTCTGACATCGCAACAAACTTTATGCGAACTGCGAGAGAGCCACAATTAGAAAAAGCCTCTAAGAACCGCTGCATAGTTACCTTAGAAACATAGGGAGTTTGATTGACAACCTGACAGCCAATAGAAAATGAGGCAGCCTCGTTTTCTATTGGCCGATGTTTATCTGGCCTCAACACGTCCACAGTTGATAGATTTTCTTTCTTTTTTTTTTTTTTGGTCATCATAATTACAAGGCTGCTGCGTCTCTGTAATGGTATTTTAAACTTTCACTGACAATTTGAAACAAACAAAAAATCCTCCATACAACCTTTAACTCCTCCGCACTGTTATTATTGTTATATAACACGTGCACAAGTAGTGTCATCGCCGTGATTGGCTGCGTAGCGTAATTGCATCGTATCGTATGACTGGCTGGACACATGTCACTCACTGAGTTACACAGCAAAATGATACAGGAAAAAAATGTTATAGATCTAATTCATTTGCATAGGTTTTCTTGTGCGCTGAGAGTGTGCGAGCAGTGCGCAGTTGCACAGTTGCGCAGCTTAGAGGGAACATTGGTGACGCGCGATACTCACATTTGTACCGAGTAAAATATTACGACATTACTGCGTTACAGCAAAAAGCGACACATTACAGTAATTTGTTACTTTTATAACACGTTACTCCCAACACTGCATACAAACACACAGAAACTTTTACGGGTAGTTTGAACATTGGGCAGTTTGAAATTTCCATACCCTCCGTCTCATTTTCAACATAATCAGTGGCCTATTCTTAACGTTTACAACCTTTAGCTAAAGCCCTCCGTCGTTTGTTTACATTGTTAACCGCACGACACGGTAGCACCAAATTAAAGGCTATCATTTCCTGAAGATTCTAAAGGGCCTTTTGTGAAACCAAGCCCCATTTCCCAGCTACATTCACGACAAGTAGCGACGTGCGCGCAGCTGCCCTCGCTCAGACGTTATTAGCGCGCGTGTAGCGACTTGAGCTCGCGCCGTGACGAGCAGGCGCTAAAGGCCCGTAGCCCGTGTGAAACGCCGGAACATTCCAGGCCCATCCGTCACTGCAGAAGATACATCTCAATCACAGAACGCAAAACTCCAAACCGCAACGTATAATTGATCGAAGAAAAAGAAGAAGAAGAAGTGGAGCTGCGGGCGAGGTAAGTGAGACGAGATGTTGACGCAGATAACAGCAGCTAGCATTAGCGCTCGCGTGTTATTCTGAAAGCAATCCATAAAGATGTCAAAATGTTCTTTCAGCTGAATTCGGGCTAATATTTGAGAACGTCCAAATTATATGTTGTTTTAAGTAGTCATTTGGAAGACGAGGAGGGTTTTTTTTATAACTGAAGCGTGCGTCCCGTCAAATTATTTACATTTATTTAAGTTTTTATGTATTTGTATGAAGTTAAGTTGCCTCATGTCAACTTTAAAGGTGTATTGTGTAACTTTTCAGGTGGAAGGATGACATTAAATTTTTCTATCTTCATGGGGACAGAACCAGACCAAGTTACAGGTCAGATCTGTGGGGAGGCGACCCCGCTCACAGGCAGAATGTTGTTTTTCTAGGTATTTTTGAGCTATAAATCCACCTGTAATTTAATAAATGTACAGTAGAGCTGTTTAATGTCACACTGTGGAACATTCCAGGCAGAGCAATGATGTATCCATAGAAACAAGCAGGTGACGGAGCCCCAGCCAGAAAAGTTGCACAGCGCATCTTTAAGTAAAGTGGAGGTTCAATGCAGCTAAGTGTTTAAAGCTGTTTTTATCAGCTTCGAAACATCACTAAACTCAGACCAATTTTATCAAATGCTGATCTTGAAATGATTGTTCATTCTTTTATTTCATCTCGTTTAGATTATTGTAATTCTCTTTTTACTTGTTTTAATGCTTCTACATTTAAGCGGCTGCAACTTGTACAAAATGCGGCTGCAAGGTTTTTAACAGGAGCAAACAGGCGAACACACATTACAGTACATCAGTTTTATTTTCACTGCTCTGGCTTCCTGTTAAGTTCCGTGTTGATTTTAAAATTTTGGTTTTGACTTACAGAGCTTTAAATGGACAGGCGTCCCAGTTAGTGATGGGCGAATGGAGCCTCGTGAAGCACTGACACCACAATATTGCCTCAAATGGTTCGACGTGTCTGAGGCCTCGGAGAAACATCGACCTCTAGAGGACAAATTTAACCACGCAGGTGTCTCAGCATCGATGAAGTGTTGTTAGTGTAAGACAATAGTTGTGAGCAGAGCGACACCGTACCTAACAACAACAATAATAATGATGATTTAAAATAATATGTAAAAAGCAACATAAATAACATGCTGTAAATAAGAAAACAGGTGTTTCCTTGTTAGGTGGAATTAGAAAAGTGATCCCAAACCATGGATCGCTTTTTTCCACTTGTAGACGCCATCGAAAATGAAACAAATGCTAAAAGTCGCCAAAATCACCACTAACGTCACACAATACTCCTCAATCCGTGTATCATTCGTTCATTCGTTTTTCAATATAAAACCAAAAATAAGAAAACGAAAAAACAACAGTTTTCTTCGTTATTTGTCTCCAAAACCAAAATGAAAAAACGGATAACGATTCGTTTTTTCAGTTTTCGATTTTGTGTTTAAATGAAGAATGGAAAAAACGGATAACGGCCGTTTCCCGTTTACGTGACTTCCGTGACTGCGATGCCGAACTTTTGCACCGCATACAGACTGAATCAGGACGGATCCAGGTCCGAGACCAGAGTGAGACCAGAGCGGGACTGAGACCGGGACCAGACAGGAACCAGAGCGGGACCAGGGCGGGACTGAGACCGGGACCAGACAGGGACCAGAGCGGGACCAGGTCAGACTCCGAGCTTTGACTCCGAGCCTCCACGGGGTCCGAGCCTCAGCTTCGAGCTCCGGCCCTGCCGTGGGCTCTGAGCCTCCGGTCTGGTCTCGGTCTGGTCCTGGTCTTGTCTCGGTCTCGGTCTCAGGCCCGCTCTGGTCCCGGTCTGGTCCCGGACCTGGTCCATTTGAACCAAAAGCTCTTAGTTCGATTCATTTTCATTGGTGTGAATGCGTCAGTCGGAGGCTTTGCACCACCTCGGAACCAGCCGCGGTTCTTGAGCGCGGAGGACCAGAGCAGCTCTGTCCCGGTCTCAGTCCCTCTCTGGTCTCGGTCTGGTCTTGGACCTGGATCCGTCCTGATTCAGTCTGTATGCGGTGCAAAAGTCCGGCATCGCAGTCACGGAAGTCACGTAAACGGGAAACGGCCGTTATCCGTTTTTTCCATTCTTCATTTAAACACAAAATCGAAAACTGAAAAAACGAATCGTTATCCGTTTTTTTCATTTTGGTTTTGGAGACAAATAGCGAAGAAAACTGTTGTTTTTTCGTTTTCTTATTTTTGGTTTTATATTGAAAAACAAATGAACGAATGATACACGGATTCTCCTCACTACCCAACATTTTTAAGAAATATTGGTCCATCTTTTATACTGTAGCAGTTTAGCGCTCGTCAAACCACAGAAGTGCGCTGAACACTCTGAAGCTCTGAACCAATCGCAGAGCGGAACATTCGCCGAGCCAATGAAACGCTTCGAAACACTGAAGCGATCGACACGCAGAGCGAAGCAGTCGGGGGAGGGGCCGACACTTCCGCACTTCGGTCACGTGCAGACGAGCTCCGCAGCGCTCCGGAGCAATTTGTTTCAGAAAGAACGAGACGTGCTCCGGAGCTCCGTCTCATTTGCCCGTCACTAGTCGCAGTACATCAGGGACAAACGCAAATGCCGCAACACATTAAAAAGCCACGACGGAAGTGACCGCGGGACTTTATTTTCCGACGGACCGATCAAGCGGCAAGTGAAGAAGAAGAACTACAACGTGAAACGAATAATGATAAAACAATAAATTACTTTTACTTACATTTCCAACTTCTCCGTTCCTTTACTTTTCACGTGTTTGCATTTGTGTTGTGGCGTTTGCATTAAAATAGAGTCCCCGCGGTCATTTCCGTTGTGGCTTTTTTTGGTGTGTTGTGGCTTTTTGTTGTGTTGTCGCATTTGTATTTGTTGCGGCGTTTGCGTTTGTTGTGACCCCTCTCGGCTTCCGTACGTTTGTGTGTTGCTCTTACTTCACGTGGTGCTTGCGGGGCCTGTCTCTCCCCCTCCCTCTGCGCTGTTACAGTCTGCCGCCCCCTCCCTCTGCTGGTACAATCTGCCGTACAGTGAGCCTGCCCCGGTCCATTGGCTGAGCCCGGCAGGAGGCCCGGGTTCAGCCAGAGTTCGCGTCCTCTGCCCGTCCTGCCAGTGTGAAACTTCTCCACAGACTCTAGGACGTGTGCCAACCTCTGCAGCCACAGCGACAGGGCACCGGGGCATCAGGGGAACGGGGGAACAGGACCTCGTGTCAGCACCTGGAACCAGACCAAGACAAGATGCACTGATTACATCTGGTGGTGGAGACTGTCAGATCTTATGTATCTTATATCTTATCTGCACACACTATCAGTCAAAGGTTTGGACACAGGTTTCATGTTTTTATTTTTTTATTTTCATGACAATTTACATACATACCCAGAAGGCATCTAAACTTAGCCTGATTCATCAGTCGGTTTCACTTCGTACAAACCGTATGACCTCGCAGCGTTAAAATTTGTTCGCTTTTGACGGTAGGCGGGTACTTTTTATCATTTAACCAAATGCTGCTATTTGGTCCTGATGTATGTAATGCGCCGCTAAAGGGACTTTTCCTAAATCCCGTAGGAAGAAGGAAAATAATGTCCTTCCTCTTGATAAAATTCACCAAACATTCTCTTTGTTCTTTGTTCTCGATCTCGGGAATCATTGACAACACTGAATGTTTTGCTCTTTGCTGATTGGCTGGTGCCCGAACTCACACTTCAGGGTTTTTGCAAACCGTCTAGTGTATTTTGATTCCTGACCTAGTCGCTGAAGAGAAATTAAATTGAGCAGATGCACTAGGTGGCGCTAAACTATGACCATGTATGGAATGTAGTTATGTAGAATTGTGAAATAACTCAGCAAGAAACGTTTTATATTTTAGATCAGTGGCTCCCAACCTTTTTTGGGCCATGGACCAGTTTTATTTCTGACAATATTTCATTGGGGGGGGGGGGGCATGGATGTTTAGTTCTGGTTAAATCCTGTTTTAGTACTGGGTTTAGAGCTGATTTTATTCCTGGTTTTAGACCTGGTTTAGAACAGATTTTAGTCTTGGTTTGACTTCTGGTTTAGAGGCACGGGAAACACGGGAGGGGGCGCAGTCCACGCAGCATACGGGAGGAGGCATGATCCACACAACGTACGGGAGGGGGCATGGTCCACCCGACATACGGGAGGGGGGATTCGGGTTTTCGTGGCCCGGTACCAAACAACCCACAGCCCAGGGGTTGGGGACCCCTATTTTACATTGTTTTGTAGATGTACTTTATTTTACTTTCATTTAGGACTTCTCACCTGGACTTGATTTTAAAGACTTTACAGATTTTGCGAATTCGAAGCGCAGCGCACTTGCAGTCAGTGTACACTCTGTATTAACCCACCATGTCACCGTTAGATGTAGAACCTTAAGCGATTTGAACTCTTATATTCATATGCAGAGAGTAGACCGCCTGGTTTAACCACTTCAGAAACACTAGACAGTCTTCTCTTCACAACTCAAGCTGCTGTTACGACATGGTCAGAGTCTTGATATACGAGGCAAGACTGTCCACTATTACCGGTTCTGTTCATTGTTCTGATAAATAGAACTTTCATCTTAGTTTGATATTCAGTACTGTCTGTTGTCAGTATATTTTCCCAGCATTGGTCCAGGTTTTGGGTCTGTCTCCAGTGTTCTGTCTGTGTGAGGCGGGTCTACGGTGATCAAACGGAGTCTGTATCAAACACACACTGCGGAAGAGCATCAGTTCAGGAGGAGGTCACCGCTGCTGCACATGTGAGACGGGACCAGGAGGAGTTATGATGTTAGAAAAGTTACAGAGTTTTTCTCTTCAAATTGAATCAGAATCAGAATGACTTTTTCACTATTTATCCAAACAGAAAAGGATGTTTTAAGTTAGGCAAAACTGGCAGCAGGTTGAGAAACCAAACATGACTCACACTGTCAACAGAAAGATTTCATCACTTGTAGAAGAGTAATACTTTTTTTTTCCTTCAGAAAGTTAAGGTTTATTGAACCCGTTGGGAAATTCAGAAGAAGTGGGCGTGGGACCCATGTCCATGATCTTGATCAGGACCCCCCAGCGTGAGGATTTGACCTGTGAAGAATGTTTTGGGTTGATGCAGGAGGAAACCAAACGAAACCCACAAGGACACGGAGAAACAGGCAGCTTTCAAAACGTTTGAACTATTAATGATGTAACAATAACTAAAATATCGTGATATTGTATTGTCAAATTTGTCACAATAATATCGAGGACCATCACAATATATCGAATTACAAGTCTCTTTGTTTAAATGAAGAGTTATGGTGCAGCAATAGCTCAAAAAAGACAGAGGGAACTACATAGACCATGATCCTTTGCTCCATTTCAGTGCAAACTACAAGAAGAAATAACAGCTCTAGTCTTAGTTCTTTTGATTAAGTCTTGTCACGGCATTTTGAGAGGAAAAGTCGCATATTCACAGATTTGTTAACCTCCACAAAATATCACAGTAAATATCGTACCGTGAGATGTATATTCTAGAAATATTGTACTGAGAGATTTGGATATTGTTACATCCATAATCGTGAGCCTCCCCACCATATCGCAATAAATATCGTACTGTGAGGTTCATACTGTGACTATATCGTATCGTGAAACTTGGATATCATTACATCCATAGTAAATGTTGATTTGAACACTAAAAATATAGATTTTTTTATACTTAAACATTTCATTTTACAGGTACAGTTTAATAACTTTACAAGTACAAATCAAATAAAAAAATTTCGCGAGTTTTGAGACATTTGTTGTGCCGAGTTTGTCTCAAAATGTCCATTTACACTTTCAAATATTCTGAAACAAATGTACCTTCATACCAGAACATTCTTCTTCTGTGAAGCTTAAATGCCACCAGGCCGCTGTTACATTTATTTAAAGGTTGTATAGAGGATTTTTTTTTTTAGTTTCAAATTGTCAATGAAAGTTTAAAATACCATTATGGAGATGCAGCCTTGTAATTGTGATGACCAAAAAAAAAAAAGAATGAAAATCTATCAACTGTGGACATAGTGAGGCCAGATAAACATCAGCCAATAGATAACAAGGCTGCCTCATTTTCTATTGGCTCTTAAGTTCGCAATCAAACTCCCTACGTTTCTAGTGTAACTGACTTGCCGGCGTGCGGGGATTACGTGGTTTATGCAGCGGTTTTTAGAGGTTTTTAAAACTTCCTCGCAGTTTGCACAAAGTTTGTTGCGGCGGTGGACGAGAATCCACGACCAGTTCACCGCAAAAGAAAGTCTGTTTTTTGAGGTCGCTGAAAGAAGAAGAGAAGGGGAAAAGGAGCAAAGCCAAACTGAGGTGATTCTTGGAGAAGAGCTCTTCCAGCGATTGTGCAAATGACGCAGACAAAGGATCTAAAAACTGACGTGTCGGTCGCTAAATTATTTCTAGGCAGGTCACTTCAACAGTAATTTTGAACATGCACTGGCTGTAAACAAGCGTGATTTCTAGAGTAAAGAGGCGGGAGGAGATGTTTCTACTTAGGGACCTGTGGAAGAGGAAAGTGGTGTCACACATGCACAACAAGAGGAAAAAGGACTGTCGCTGTATTTCTTTTCCCTTAAAAATCCTCTATACAGTGATCCCTCGCTATATCGCGCTTCACCTATCGCGGCCTCGCTGCTTCGCGGAATTTTTTACAGTGCTTTATTTTTTACAGTGAATCCTGATTGGCTTAGGGGCGTTACTGTTGTCTAGAAGTGAAAAAGGTTTATATTGGTTTTTCATTACACCCATGCCAACAGTTTTCGTTTCTGTACATTCTGCCAAATTTACGTTCGCAATTTTTCTCCGTGACAAAACCCACAATGTCAAAGAAACGTTCTGTGCCGACAAAGAGGCCTAAGACGCGCCAAAGAGGCCGCGGAAGATGCTAACTATTGCAGAAAAAGTTAAACTTCTGGACATGCTGAAGGAAGGTAAAAGCTATGCGGCTGTAGGGCGCCATTACGGAATAAATGAATCGATGTTCTTCTCTCGGAGAAAGACCCCTGCACAGCCTTCAGTAGAAAAAGACGCTACAGCGCAACGGAGTCAGGACGAAGAGGCGCAGCTGGAGGGACCGTGAAATACGCGAGTGACAATGTTTCCTACCTTGTATTCATTACTATATAAAAATATTGTTTTACAACACCGTTCTTTAAACTATTATAGTTATTTGTAAGAAAACGTTAATATTTCTATTTCTTTAACACATGTTGGGCCTGAAAAGAGTTTCATTCTGCAGTTCAGTATTGCATTGTAAAATCACAGTAAAAAATAAAGCTGACTACTTCGCGGATTTCACCTATTGCGGGTTATTTTTGGAACGTATCCCCCGCGATAAACGAGGGTTCACTGTACAACCTTTAAATAAATATGGTACGGTAGCAAAGTACAAAAGTAAAAAGTACAATACTGAAGTACAATTTTTATGTTTCTGTACTTTACTTAAGCACATTTTCCAGTTGATGCTTTTTACTTTTACTTCACTACATTTGAGAGGTAGTATCTGTACTTTCTACTCCACTGCATTTGAGATCTGAACTGAAAAGTAAAAAGTACTTTTCTCTACGGTTCGAGACCTGCTGAAAAAGCTCAAACTTATTTTTAGCACAATTGAGTTAACGTCCCAAATTTGAGTAAAACAAACACACAAATACACAACAACAGCTAGAAAAAGAAGAAAAGAAATCAACGAAATCACTTAAGCTTAATTTTATTAATCAAAATCTCTGCAAAATTCATTTAGTTTTTAAAGAAGCACATCAGCAGTTTTTCTTAAGTAGATTTTTTCATGTGATACTTTTCACTTTTACTTGAGTAATCTTTTCCTCTTGTACTACTTTTTACTGAAGAAAAATCAGCCACTGGTACATCCCACTCCCTTCCCACTCTCTTCTTCTCCAATCTTTTTCATCAACAGTTTTGCGATGCATTAGCAGTGTTGGGAAATTTACTTTTAAAATGTAATCCCCTACAGATTACAGATTACATACACCAAAATGTAGTTTGTAACATAATCCATTAAATTACTTAAAGTGAGTAATGTAATCTGAATGCTTTGGATTACTTGATTTGCTGTAGAGAAGCAAAGACTCGAATATCTTCACATAAGATGTTTTGTCTGTTAAAAGAAAATAAAAAGCCCAGATTTTCCTTAACCTATTAAAAATATTATTGATAGAACAGGTTTCGTCCTGTTAAATCCTGTTTTAGTCCCGGTTTAGATCTAGTTTAGACCTGGTTTAGATGTAGTTTAGACCTGGTTTAGACCTGGTTTTAGACCTGGTTTTAGACCTGGTTTAGACCTGGTTTTACTCCAGGTTTAGTTCTGGTTTAGATCTAGTTTAGACATGGTTTAGACCTGGTTTAGACCTGGTTTTACTCCAGGTTTAGTTCTGGTTTAGATCTAGTTTAGACCTGATTTAGATCTAGTTTAGACCTGGTTTAGACCTGGTTTTAGACCTGGTTTAGACCTGGTTTTACTCCAGGTTTAGTTCTGGTTTAGATCTAGGTTAGACCTGATTTAGATCTAGTTTAGATCTGGTTTTAGACCTGGTTTAGACCTGGTTTTACTCCAGGTTTAGTTCTGGTTTAGATCTAGTTTAGACCTTGTTTAGACCTGGTTTAGTCCTGGTTTAGACCTGGTTTTACTCCAGGTTTAGGTCTGGTTTAGATCTAGGTTAGACCTGATTTAGATCTAGTTTAGATCTGATTTAGACCTGGTTTTAGATCTGGTTTAGACCTGGTTTTACTCCTGGTTTAGATCTAAAAAAAAAAAAAAAAGGGGATACAGCCCAAAATGTGAAAACAGGAAAATCCCTCTGTGTAATCCATTTATTTCAACAAAGTAACTGTAATCCAATTCCCACTCACTGAAACGGTAACTGTAACTGAATACAGTTACTCATCATTTGTACTCTGATTACATAACTCCGGTACATGTAATCTGTTACTCCCCGACACTGTGCATTAGTAACTTGGATCTGCGCTGCTCAGAGCTCATCCACAGAATCATCCATCAGCGTCCGGCGAGATGTGGTGGACGCAGCGCTCAGACAGAATGGACACAACTGGACCCACGCGGAGGAGAACGTGCAGCGCAGCTTTCATCTGGTTCATATAAAGTCCGTTCTTTACACGTACGGGGCAGATCTGACTGGGCTTCAGATTTACGCCGTCTTAAATCGCGCTCGAACAGCAGGACGACCTCACATTCACTTCTCTGTAAAAGTACTGAAGGACTGCGGAGAGGTGCACTGTCTGACTTCTCTGGTGGAGCGTACGGCATTAAACCTTTCTATCTCCACGGAGACCAAACCGGGCCAAGTTACAGGTCAGATCTGTGGAGAGGCGACCCCACTCACAGTCAGAATGTCTGTTTTTCTAGGGATTTTTTGAGCTATAAAACCACCTGGGATTGATTCACAGAAAATATTTTTAAGCTTTGATGACGTAAAGTGTTTCAGTTGTAGAAACTTAAAAAAAAAAATGTTTCTTGGGGCTAGAACCAAGTCTAAACCAGAACTGAACCAGGGCTAAACCAGGACTAAACTAGAACTGAACCAGGACTAAAACAGGTCTAAACCAGGAATGAACCAGGACTAAACCAGGACTGAACCAGGACTGAACCAGAACTGAACCAGGGCTAAACCAGGACTAAACTAGAATAGAACCAGGGCTAAAACAGGACTAAACTAGAACTGAACCAGGACTAAACCAGGTCTAAACCAGGACTGAACCAGAACTAAACCAGGACTAAACTAGAACTGAACCAGGACTAAACCAGGACTAAACCAGAACTGAACCAGGACTAAACCAGGACTGAACCAGGACTAAACCAGGACTGAACCAGGACTAAACCAGGACTGAACCAGAACTAAACCAGGACTGAACTAGAACTGAACCAGAACTGAACCAGGACTAAACCAGGACTAAACTAGAACTGAACCAGGACTAAACCAGGTCTAAACCAGGACTGAACCAGAACTAAACCAGGACTAAACTAGAACTGAACCAGGACTAAACCAGGACTAAACCAGATCTGAACCAGGACTAAAACAGGACTAAACTAGAACTGAACCAGGACTAAACCAGAACTAAACCAGGACTAAAATAGGACTAAACTAGAACTGAACATTCAGTATTGTACATGTCACAGTAAAAATTACTTATTTTTCTTAAATTCTAGTGAGGATGTCCAAATATCAATATCCACTCTACTAGACAGAGGAGGTTCACAGAAAATATTTTCAAGCTTTGATGACATAAAGTGTTTCAATTGTAGAAACTTAAAAAAAATGTTTCTTGGGGCTAGAAAATTTTTGACAAATTTGATTAAACGTCAGTCGTTCACCATTTACGTACGTATTGCCTATAGGTGTCACCAACCTGTTTGTGTTTTCTACCAAATATCAATAGTATTCTGCAAAAAGGGGTTGTAGATGTGCTTTTTTAATATTCTAGGTTCAGCACAGTACAAATATTCTTTTATGGAAAGATGTGAAATTGTCGCCTGTTCTATTGCTACTCAAGATGGTGGATCCTCTGTTGAGAAGTAAAACATTGTAACTGAGCAGACCAATAATAGCATTTAAAACTGTTTCGTAAGACTGTTTAATGTAATGTTAATGTAAAATGTGGATTTTTAAACCTGTTTTTTCAAGGTTCTAACTGGAGTTACATTCTCTTAATGGTTTCGCAGTGGTATTTAACTGCCTCTGTACATTTATGTCGCACGTCGTGACAAACCCAGATGCATTTTTATTAGGCAAACTTTAATCCAACACTACACTACCGGTCAAAGGTTTTAAAACACCCACATTTTTCCAGTTATTTATGGTAATTCAAGTCGTTGGTACATGTGTACCATTTCAAGCTCTACACTGGACTTGCACATGTAAAACTTACCTACAGCCTTTATTTACTTTACAAAAAAGGGCCTTGAGAATGATCACCAACAGTCATTGTAGAGAACCATACAACCCAATATTTGTTCAACTTAAAGTGTTGAAAATGCAGGATATTGTCGACTTAAGTCTCCTCAAAGTCATGTATAAAGCAAAGTGCAGAGTGTTCCGTGACATACAGACTGAACCAGGACTGATCCAGGTCCGGGACCAGAGCGGGACTGAGACAGGCAGGGCCGGAGCTCGAAGCTGAGGCTGGGACCCCGCGGAGGCTCGGAGTCAAAGCTCAGAGTCTGGCCTGGTCCCTCCCAGTCCCGCTCTTGTCCCGCCCTGGTCCTGCTCTGGTCTCGGACCTGGATCGGACCTGGATCAGTCCTGGTTCAGTCCGTATGCAGTGCAAAAGTCCGGCATCGCAGTCACGGAAGTCACGCAAACTGAAAACGGACATTATCCATTTTTTTCCATTTTTCATTTAAACACAAAATCGAAAACTGAAAAAACGAATCATTATCTGTTTTTTCATTTTGGTTTTGGAGACAAATAGCGAAGAAAACAGTTGTTTTTCCATTTATTAATTTTTGGTTTTATATTGGAAAAACTAATGAACGAATGATACACAGATTCTGTTCTACAGTATGAGCATAAAACTGATCCATCTTCTTGGAGAATGTTCTCAAGTACTGTTGTCAAAAATGTCAGTTTCTAAAGAATAGTCCTGACACAGCTGTGGTCTTGAAGAGTGGATTTGATTTTGTTTTCACAGAAATGTCCGTTGTTCAAACACACAAACCCGTGGTGTTATATCAGACACTAGTGCCAGTCCCCCCTGAGCCGACCGTGAGCGCGGAACAGCCCCGGCCTCCTGCAGAGTCTGTGCTGAGACTGAAACTGACGACAAGTGTACGCTGGAAACACAGATGTATCAGCTCATTACGGACCCGGAGTAAGAGCCGGGTCTGTCCCTGATTTAGCCCTATGTGATCTGAACCTGGTCCTGGGAAAGTGGGGCCCTGCTGCTTCGTGTGTGCCCGACGCGGGAGGCTCACACGTCAGGGGGGGAAACGGAGAAACTGCCTGTGGGACTGTGCGGGTTTGGGCCGGAGCTTTGGAGACGGAGCCAAAAGCGAGTGCGAAGGCGGCGCTGTGGACGCAGGAGGGCGGCCGTGATTGAGTTAGAGTCAGCGGTGGGTCTGCCCCGGCGCTGCGGTGTTCTGCGGCGTGAGGGATCTTTTTCACAGGAGCTCGTGGAAACAAAACTGAGAAATCAAAGACCAGTGTGTTAAGAGTGACAGGACTAACGTTTCACGACTAGGGCCGAAGAGAGTCTGTGTGTTCCTCGTTTTTCAAAATAATTGTGTCCTTGGGATAGTGTAATATGGGCGCTTTAATGCCCTTTGCCTTCGACTTCTTCGTAGCTCTAGGACTTAGAGACGAGAATTACTCCACCAACAAGCCCAATCTGCCTTCAATTTCTGTTTAAACACTGTTCATTTCTCCATCTACAAAACCGAGCAGTGGACGTAGACGTAGATAGACACGTTTTGCACCAATGAAGCAGTTCTCCTGGATCTCTCAGAAACAGATGTGAACGCCGGAGCAGAGAATGAACAGGAGGAGGTGTACCCAGCCCAGGAGGAGGTTTATCCAGCCTGGGGAGGACAGAGACACCTACCGTCTGCTGCTGCCCGCTCTGTCTCACTGCTCCACAGCCCCCCACCCACGCCGGCCCCGCTCCTCCACCCGGCGCTCCTCTGGAATGGATAATTACTCATTAGCGGGAGCGGGATTCACAGCTCTGTCTTTAAGCACCCCTCCTCAGGCTAAATGTGTTTAGTTTTAATATTCGCTTTCATTTTGACGCGGTGCCTCGGCCTGTCGGGATAATTATTAAATCTAGTCTTCGTGCATCATGTGAAAAGCGGAAAACTAAAGTTGAATTTAAGGCTCAGTGGGGTGTGTCTTTTCTTTATAATGGGCTAACAGCGGGCAGCTTGAGTAGATCTGGATTGGCTCTAGCTGGAGTCGATCGGTATTACTGCGTTTAAGATGATCACAGTATTCTGTAGGTCACATTCTCGCGCCTGAAACAGTGGCTCCTTTCTTTTAGGTCATATATATTTTATTTTGTTTTTGTTTTTTTCCCATATTGTGGTCTTACGGTCACGCTGTTATGGCCCCAGGCCTTAGGTCTAATTTGTTGTGTGATTGTTGCCGACTTCTCTGATTCCTGCTGCAGGAGCCCTGGTCCGTGATTGGTGGGGCAGGTCGACGCCCACCTCACCTGCAGCCACTTCCCCCTATTTAAGGAGATGACCAGCACCTGTTCGGGGCTGCTGGTCTTGGTGGTCAGTCTGCCATTTTGTTTTTATGTGTGTAGTTTAGTTTAGTTCTGTTTTGTGCCTTTTTTGATTTGGTCACTCGATTCTGTTTGTGGGTTTATGTGGTTTAATTTGGGGAACTTGTGTTTTAGTTTCGTGTGTGTCCCTAAGTTTTACCACTCATTTTTTTGTAAGCCTGCGTGACTCCTTTTGTGGCACAAAACTGTTTATTCTGTTGTTCTGTTTCTTAGTTTAGGTTATTTTCTGTATATTTTTTAGTCTTTTGTTAATTTACCTTTACATTCCTGTTAATTAAACATTATTTAATTTATTCCATTTTACATCTTGTTTTTAATTTTCTTACATCCTGTGGCATCATTGTGTGTGTTACGACCCAGCTCGTTTGGGTAAGGGAAGTATGTCGTGGGTTCTTTTTAACAAAAAGAAATAATATGGCGTAGTCAAAAATAGTGTTTGTGAATTTATTTACAGAAGTCCGCAAAAAGCGTGAGCGCGTACACATGCACATCAGTATCCCGGTTCTGTCAGTATTCGTGTTACTGCGTTTACATGCGCGCTGAGAAACCGGGACACTCATATCCGCGTGTACAGGATCAAATGGAGTATCCCGGTTTTATGACATAATCTTACAAATGCGCAAGTGCAAAAATTTAACTTAAATCTATTTCATAAACCAGGAAAAATACAAACCGTGAGCTCCTTTTACAATCCACTGCACACATCAAACCAACAGATTCTTCATTAAAATCTTCTGCATAAATAAACTCAACTTTACAACATATAAACCATAAACACTATAGATCCACATCAGCCTGTTTGATCAGATCATTCAGCTCTGATCACATTTGTTTATGTTTTACAGAAATGAAACTTAAGACCGTTTGGCTAATTAGCATAAACTGTTAGCGCTGATAAAAACAGCTGCTCCTTGTGCCGCTGATGTGGTTCAGTTTCTTTTGGACTAAATGACACGACTCTGTGGATTATGTGTGTTATTTCTGTGACAGAAGAGGTGCTGATGATGGTGAGTCTGTGTGTGTGTGTGTTGTATAGGAGATAGTTCATGTTTTAGTTTTTCAGCGTCACACGAGTGCAGGTTTAGCGCAGCTCTTAATTTTACAGTTATTTCACTCATGTGGTCACTTTATTTATGTTGGTCAATTTATTTATGTCACTACTGTTGTGGTGAAAAGACTGGAAAGTGTCTTTTGGACGCATGCGCACTCAACTTTATCTTGCAGTAACCGGGATACTGCGTATACATGCCACAGTATCCCGGTTACTATCAGAATAAAGCAGCTGCAGTATCCCGGTTTCTCATAACCGGGACGCTGAAACCGGGTTACTGCGTTTACATGCACCATGAAGAAACCGGGACACTCAAAAAACCCGATCATAACCGAGTTATTGATGTGCATGTGTACACACTCAGTGAAAAATTAAAAAAATAGGTATTTACATGTTGTGGTCCCATATGGAAAGAAATATAAGAATTTGCCACTGTCTTTGTGGTAAATCTTTTGTATCTTCTCATACAACTATATTATCAAAAACTAGTAAAGATAAAGTTTAACATTTTGCATGACATTTATAGGTAATGTGCATGATAAACTACATTTTCTTTGTATGTTCCATGTAATGATTATGATTATGTGGTTAAAAAATAACCTTTGTCCAACACTTGTGAGGATATCGTATGTGGAATTAGTGTCATTCAGTCCTTGCAAGTGACAAAGTTTTATGTTTCACGCTGCACATATTTACCAAAGATCTTGTAACTGTTTTCACTGTCATATACAAATCTTTTAGGATTCAGATGAAACATGTTAAAATGGCATATGTTTGTCCATACCTTCTCCATATGGGCTCCAGCTCCTCTGCGCTCGGCCTGAACCAGAGCTGCTCCCGCTCGTCAGGACTCTGGTTTAGATCTAGTCTGACTGTAGCATTTCTTCTGTATTTAGCATTAGGCTAAATACAGTTCAGTTTTTAAGTTGAATCAGTTGAATCGGGCCTATTCAGTTTAGAGTCTAAACTTTACAGCTCTGTATTAATGGACCAAGGAACAAACAAACCGATCGTGACGCTGCTGAGCCAATCAAATCTGTGCATTCAAGGCGATCGCAGCTCTGCTCAACAATTCGGAGATGAGGACCCCCCCCGAATACTGACCGGTATTTCACACACTGTCCATCCCTATTTCAGACCATCCACTGTGTACATAAAAGGACATAACCTGCTGCTGCTGTGATCCAAGCAGAACGTGAGCATGGGTGCGTCTCCGGCTCCACTGACTCTGGCTACACTTAACGTCCTACACAGCAAAAGGTGGAGTGTTAAAATTGTCTCTCACAGAGTAAATTTTAACATTTTCTCAGGGTTTATATGAGTCCAATCTGTTCTAGAGTTAATTTAACATTTGTGGAAATGTTAAATAAGTAACACTGGACCAAAGTTCCATTTTAACCCCAAAATCAAGAGTTATATTAATGCTTTGAGGGTAAACGGATAACACTTTGTAGAGTTATCCTGATTTAGTAAAACAACACACAGAGGTGTTTTATTTTTACACTTTATTTTTGTTAATTTAAGATTAAATTATGCACAAAACTGGTTCAAACTGGTCTTGTCTCACGGGAGTTTGAAGTAGTGGGTGGAAGGAGCCAAATTAACACTAAGAGAAGTTGAATTAACTTCAGCCATATCAACTCTGGCAAGTAATCCCAACTCTAACCCCCATTTAACTTTCAAATAGTTAAAATAACACTCTGTTAAAAACAACTCTGAAATATTTTACTCTGAAATTTTAACCCTCCAGTTTATGTTGTGTATTGAAAAAAACATCACAATTCTCGGAAACTGCTGCTGTCGGGCTCATCATTTTGGGTGGGAAGGAGCAGGCCTCAATGAGCTTTATTTGACTGGATCACTCCCTCGGTCCACTTCTTTATAGGCGAGTTTCATTGTTGACAAAAGCGTGTGTTGCATGCTGGGAATTATTTTGGTCGGCAACAAGAAACACTAATTCAACTTGACGGACGGAGCGAGAAAACACGTAAAGGGTATTGATCCCGGTTATTTATCCACTCTAACGGCAGAGGACACAAGACTATTTGACCAGAAATTGGTCATAAGCATCGACGGACGACAAATCACCCTTTTCAACCCCGACAAAAGGTGGACCAAACCAAATTTCTGGTCAGAATCGCCAACTACCTGGACAAATATTCACTTTGGCGATATCCACAATGACTTGGTGGAAACTCCTGGGCCATTCACAGCAGAAAAGATGAAAACCTCCAAGAGTCTCGATGTGTTGTTGAACTTGTTGGAGTCCACGGTTTGTTAGGATCTTCTACGTTTGCTCTGCGGATGTTTGAAAGTCGTTTAATTCTCCGTTAGTGGTTCTTTTCACTCAGAATACGAAAAAGACATTTTCCTTCTTCCGTGCTTCTATTTGTGCATCCGATAATGCAGCAGGAATTTACCATTATCGGGGATAAATACGAGGTTACGCACTGTGTTTGACGCTACCGTGTTTCTTGCCTCCGACCAAAATATTTCCCAGCAGCAACGCGGGCTTTTAATAACAATGACGTCAGCTGAAACTCGCCTATACAGCCTATGTTTTGAAGGACAGTGTGTAATGTGAGTGGGACAGGCATCAGGTGCAGTGGTGCTCTCCCTCCACAGATCTTTTAACCTTCTTTTAGTACCTGTCGCCAGGGTACATCACCTAATAGTGTTTTATTCCTGTCCTTTAGCACCATTTCCCTCCTAAAAGTCAGGGCTGAATTTTAAAAATGCAAATGTGAGTCCGTGACTGTGAGGCAGTAATTCCTCCATATCACGGTTGATCTGGCGGTGCGTAGATCCTCTTATTACCTGAGCAGTGGGAGCTTCCTGGGGCTGTCAGGGCTGTGATGGAGGGCAGAAGTGGTGACCTTTGGAGCCGAGGAGGAGTGTAAAGTGTTCATTAGGCGCTGAGAGGAAGCCCGCTCCCGCCTCACTGACCTACACTGATCCAGCCGATAACACATGAGCGATGGTTCTGCTGCTGCTGCCGCCTCAGAGACTCAGCGGCGGGTGAAACACGAGCTTACACTAAATACAGTTAAAGGTGTGGGACCTGGTGTTTGAGTCTGTTTTGTGTAGAAAACAGAACTAGTCCATTTTACACAGTTTGCACAGGTCAAAACATAATCTGATCATTAAGAAGAGACTCAGTTGGAGCTAGAACAGGTGAGCTGATTATTTCTGTTAAACTGCAGTAGTGTCAAACCTCGCCAGCATTTGCTGGTTTTTCAGGTTACGCTTCCATTTTTTTTTTTTTTTTTATTAAATCTACAAACAGGTAATAATCGCTTGCATCACTGGTTCCTAAAAATGATCTTTTTTTTAATCAGACAAATTGTTTTGCAGACAATTAACTCAGAGTGTGTGTATTGTGTCGCCAAAATCTGAAATTTACAACATTACTAAAGCCTCATGGCAAAGACAAAGAGAAATTCAACATGTCAACTGGACAAAGGTTTATTTAAAATAACATAATTAAAATAATAAACGTTTGTCAAGTTGACAAATTGAATGGATTCTGCCTGGACGACTGAGGGATTCTACACACCGGGTCAGCTCTATGTTTCATTATTTCTAAGATTTTTCTCAAAATTAAACTCAAAATCACGTCATTTTTATTTTTATCGCATTTAAAGGGACGATTCATAGTCATTTCAACCTCAGGTCCTTTGCTCCAAGACCTTTACATCACATCTGTAGTAATAGTTTGGGTGTAATTGACGACCAAATTGAGAGAAAATGGGAATAAATTCTGATGCAAATTGATGACAAAGGAAATGTGGGAACATAGGGCTTAATTTTGAAAAAAAAAAAAAAAAAAAAGCTTAGTAAATGAGGGAAGATAGGCATGCTCCCCTACACACACCGCCTATGTTTTTTTTTACAACTTTATTATTTTCAGTTTAGAACAAACACTCCTAAACAAATCAATTAAAAACTCAATTAAATCAATAAGTTTAAATTAAAAAATAGCCAAATAATAGCAACAAAAATAAATATAAATACATTTCCTCATTTCCGTAGGGCTGGTACGGGGACCCTGAGTGTTTTCACTGAGTCCAAAGTGGACCGCTGGAGTTACAACCTTCCAGATCGGTCTGGAACATTAGGGACTTGGGACCGGCTCGTGGTGCTGGTCACAGTCATTTCTCTCTGCAGCAAAGTCTTTGCGTGTATGTAAATAAACAAAAGTAAAAGTCAAGCTCATGTTAGTCCTTGTGAGGATCAGCTGAGCACTCATTCACTTTCATCTGCATTCTTCTTTTTTTTTTTTTTTTTTTTTTTTTTTGAGTTGTAGTTGAGCAGTGTTGTTTGTTCTTGCTAGACTTGTGTAACGTCCAAATCTCCCAGGCCCAATGTGGGGTGGCCCGGGTGAGGGTGGCCCTCTCTTAACTGTTTCGTGCCAAGGTCGCCCCAAGTGAACCGTGTCAGTGGAAACGAGGCTTATGCATTTCTAAAGGCTGCGTTCAGACTGCAGCCTGAAGTGACCCAAATCCGATTTTTGGCTTCTATGTTCCTGTATCTGATCTTTTAATGACAGTCTGAACGAAACAGATTCGATTTTTTCAAATGCGACTCAGGACACTTGGATATGTGCTCCTGAAACCGATACATATCTGATCTTTTGACATGTGACTTCAGTCTGGCCAAAGTGCATTCATCCACCTACACGTTCCTTTCAACGTTCTGTCCCACAAAACACCACGAGCAAAAACCTCGTCCTTCTCCTTCTCAATCTCCTCCTTAAAACAAGTAAGTTGTTCATGTTCTGGCTCCGGTACGAGAGGAACTTTAAAATCTCCAGGTGCTCGATGCTGCGTCCATGTTTGGACAACTTCTGTAAACACAGAGACGCTCGCTGCGGTTGACGTCGTCGTGTCTCCAGTGTCACATGCGGGACACTTTTGGGCTGTTTAATGTTCACACTGGAGTCACATACAAGTCACATTTAATTGGAAATGTGAACGACCTCGAAAAATCGGATTTCACAAAAAAAATCTGAATTGAGCGTTAAGCCCTGCAGTCTGAACGTAGCCTAAGTCAATTGAATTCTTGAGGCTAAGTTTATATGATGACGGTCTGGAACAGAAGATGCAAAAGTGGCGTCGCATCTTCACTTTTTATTCCGCGTTTAGACAAGCATTTTTGGGAGGAAATCTGCATGCATAGGGTGATGCAAAAGTCTGTGAAATTCAATTGCATATGCATGTCAGGCGGCTACATGGTGACTCTAGGTGGTGATGTATGTGACGTAAACATGTGAGTAGATCTGACCAGAGTTTTGCGTCTTGGGCAGTGTAGATGTAGAGTGTATTCACCTTTTCCACTCTGGAGGCCGGTTTCAGATTTTTACATTTTTAAGCCCCAAAAACGCCATCACCGTCTAAACGAAAGGCACTTCTGATAAAATATTTTGTCGTTTTTACCCGGGAGCGTTCTCGTGTAAACAGGCCCTTCGGTTAGGGACACTTTATTATCTTTACATGGAAATTTGTGCTTTGTGTTGGACCCGTCCTTCAGTGTCTCTGTCAGGAATCTTGGTCAGGATCACCTTCGCTTTGTATTAAAGAAACTTCTAACTCAAAAGTACCACAAGGAACGTTTTATCCCCTTTAAAAAAACCTAAATACGTGTTTCTACTGTTTGTGTCACACTTCAAAAATACATCACCAGAAGCTTCATGTGACCAAGTGACGATTATCCTAAAACGTTTTGTCTTCTTATGTACATTAACTTCATGGGCTCTCATTTTTTTGTCTTGTCAGTGGTGAATCAGCCTGAGTCTCGTGCCTTTCTCCAGTTCACGAGGCGGTGGTGTTGGAAGCCGTTCGTAGGAAGATAAGTGACGCCCGGAGGTCTCACCTGGGCCTTATCAGATCCTCAGGGGGATATTAGAGTGTCCCAGAGCAGACGCCGGGCCTGTCTGCTCCTGGACCCATCCATCTCCACACATCTGATCCTCTGTCAGGTGCAGGAGGCCGACGAGGGCTTACAGGAAGTCTACGTATCAGAGGGTCGGGAGGTCAACAGGACGACAAGGCTGGGTCCATTGAAAAAACAGTGTTGCGCCAAGTGTGGACTTCAGCTTATCAAAGGCAAGAAACGATAGTCCTTCACCCACAGAAGGGACAGGGGCCTTATCTGACAGGTGCTCAGCTCGTATTAAAGGGCCCATATTACACTTTCTGATCTATGTTTTGATGCTTCCTCTAGGGATGGGCATTTGATGAAATTAATCGATCGTCAGAAGAATTAACAATCGATTAATCATTAACGTTTTTTATATTAAAATGATCATCATTATTATTACTATCTGCACTACTAATCTGCATAAATAAACTCAATTTTACGACATATAAACCGTAACCACTCTAGAGCCACATCAGTCTGTTTGACATTATAATGTGTTTAATTCAGTTTTGTTCAAATCTCACAGAAACTAAATTTAAAACCTCATCGTGTCGCTGATGTGGTTCAACTTGTGTCTCACCAGTGGTAAAAAACTACGGGGGATTCATTTGAGCGACTCACTGGAAAAACACACAGAAACATATGTGCTGCTTTATACACTGTGCACATGGACTCACACTTGTCCCAACGCAACGGAAAGTGTGGAATTTCTTGTACAAATCATCGTTAAATCCACATTTGTGCTTCGGTTCGTTACAGACTGACCCACTGTTTGTGTCTCGCTCCTTCTGATGCAGAGACACATGTACACACCTGTTTGGTCACGATACACACAGCAACCTACATTCAGTTTGTCGATTTAAAATTAACGTAATCGATGAAATTCTTAATGATCAATTATCAATTAATCGATTAATCATGCCCATCCCTAGCTTCCTCGTCACAAACAGACCTGGAGTTGTGTTTTGTTTCATTCACACATTTCGTTTCACGCACACAAACCTGCAGATTTGTCACGTGGTATCGTACAGAAAGTGTTCGTCTGCCCTGAGATGTTGTTGCTGTGTCAGAAATGTTTCACAGTATGGCATTAAACCTTCTAAATCTTCATGGAGACCAACCTAGACCAAGTTACACGTCAGATCTGTGGAGAATGCCTGTTTTTCTAGGTATTTTCTTAGGTATTTATATAAAAAAATATCCCAAAATAAACTTTGTTAAGCTTAAATCATTTCACCTTGATTGTGAGTTTGGAGCTTGTTTGACACACAAGTTGAAATCGTGATCAAAATTGTATTAATTGCAAAAAAAACCAAAACAAATAAGCCTGTATTCAGTCATCTATTTATTTTTATTTTTTTTTTTCTGGTGGAGCGCCTGTCAAAAGCTTTTCCCCATGGAGATGTTTTGTCTGGAATGTTTCATTAAACCTTTCTGTCATTACGGAGACTAAACCAGGCCAAGTTACAGGTCAGATCTGCGGAGAGGCGACCCCACTCAGTCAGAATCAATGTTTTTCTAGATATTTTTGAGTTATTAAACCACCTGTAATTTAATAAATGTCAGAGCTGTTTAATGTCACGCTGTGGAACATTTCAGGCCGAGCAATGATATCTCCATGGAGAAAAAGCATTTGATGGATGCTCCACAAGTTACACAGAGCAGAGCTCCTTTGCACAGATTTTGAGCTCTATTAAAGCAGGAATGTCAAAGTCAAATTCACACAGGCCAAAATTAAAAACTGGGACTAAGTCATGTGCCAAACTAAATATTTATTGCTAAATTTCAACAACATCAGCATGTTTTCTCTTCTTTGGAGATATGTAATTCAATTAATTTAAACCTTTTCTTATTAAAATAAATGTTTAACCATAGTTTTGCTTACATATTGAATCCAGAACAAGCAAAATGTTAAATAATAACAACATTTTAAATAAATGTCTCTATAATCCATCTATCGGACCAGATCTAATACAGATTTGATATGATCTCACGGGCCAAATATAAGTATATCACAGGCCAAATATGGCCCCCGGTCCTAAGTTTGACATGTCTGTCTGTATTAAGGTGAATTTGATAAAGAATTGTGCAGAATTTCGTTCATCAGAAACAACTGAATCCATATTTTTTACTTCCTGGAGTAGAAAAAACAGATACCTGCTCTCAAATGTAGTAAAGTAAAAGTATAACCACTTTTTTTTTTTAAGTACTTGAATAAAGTACTTTTGAATAAACAGATACCTATATTTTGTACTTATGTGTGACACTGTTTATTTTGTAAATACTTTCCACCACTGGCTGGGTGTTATGGATTTACTTAAAAATATATAATTAACAGAACATAACATTCTTTTTCAAAACGTTCTAAGTCTCCTGGGGCTGTTGGTTTGTGAGAACACAGACACACTCCTCGTACAAACACACTGGAGGATAAACGTTATGAAAAAAAGAGTTTTGGGACGTGGAGAGAGCGGTGATGGACTCCACCTGTGATGGATGAGAGCAGTTTAAAGGTGAGATGTTATCAGAGGAACATGAAGACCGTCTGCTCCTCTGAGTTATGGCCCTGTGCAGCCTCTGACTCACGGACTCAGATCAGGACTGAAGATCTGGAGATCGTCCCAAGACCAAGACCAGAACTCAACCAAATCACATTACAATAGATGAGTGAGTCTGTGTGAAGGTTTGGAGAGAATTATGCATCAAATCAGTTTTGACGACGCTGGATATGACAAATACAAAGAAGAAAATACAAAGATTGATTTGGTTTAAATGCATCATCAGACCAAAACTGCACAATGTGAAGTCTAAACATTTAGGGAGAGATATTTAAATAAATATTGAGGATCTAACCCTAGACTTAACTCTAGAGCTGCAAAAATGTATGTGAGTAACTGTGATAAGTCAACTAAATTATTCAGAAATTAATCATTTTGACTTAAACATAATACCAAAAGACCTTTTTAAATGAGCTTGATTTTATTCCTTACTTATTTGTTTTCTATTTCTTTTTATAATGTATTGGATTGTTTGCATCATTGTCTGTTTTTATTCTTTTTGTATTGTTCTTTGCTGTGGTACAGCAGTTTGTAAACACTGTTTATAAAAGTGCTTTATAAATAAAGATTTTTTATTATTTAAAATAAAGACAGCCACAAATTTACAATTTTCATTACAAAATAACACAAAATGTTCTTTTATCCAGCTTTCAGAAACGGAAAAACTGACAAATAATGCTCACATTTTTATATAGTTCTTTTCCACCTTCAAGGCTTTTTTTTTTTTTACAACAAACACTCCCACACACTCACACACCAGTGAACACAGACACTAGGGGGAAGGTTAAGTGTCTTGCCCAAGGACACAACAACAGCATTCAGTCTGTGGGTCAGTGGATCTGACCACTCAGCCAGTGACATTTTATGTCGATCGGTCATCGCCCCCAACTGACTTTCAGTAAAAATCAGTAATATTTAAAGTTTTTTTACTCAAAATGATGAATTGAGTTATTAACATTAACATTGTTTATAATCACTAAATCATAGACAACAACACATGAACCAGGACTAACCCAGGTCTAAACCAGGTCTAAACCAGAATTTAGGACTTGAGAGAGAGAGAGAGAACCCCGAGCTTGCGGAGCAGGGTGTCTGCTGTTTTTAATTATCCTCTATTGGTAATTTTTCTGTTGCATTGTGAAGCATTTTTGTATGAAAAGCCCCCCCCCCCCCCCCCCCCCCTCACACAAGAGTCGAACAAATGACTAGACACCAAAACAAAACCAGATCAAGTCCTCCTCTGGGCTCTGCTAAGTCACCATTTCCACAAACACACTCACCTTGAACTAATGTTTAGCTTCACAATTGATTCTTTTGCTGTAGCTGCTCCGGCCCAAACCAAACGCCGACCGCAGAAACAGACCCAGGCCTGCCTCCGCCTCCACCGCCACCTCCACCGCCACCGCCTCGCCTCTAATGAATACAAATGCTCCCTCCTCCGCTCCCTCTCGCCGCGCAGACACTAAACGAGCTAATGATCAGGCGCTGTTAGCTCATCCATCACGCCGCGGACTCGCTAATCTGATGGATGTTTGGCTATCGCTAATGCCCGCGCGCTCGTGCATGCTCGCCACCGTCACCGCCACCGCCGCCGCTCATCGGGACGGCAGGAGAGCGCGTGTAATTATGATCCACACGGACGGGCGACGTTCACGCGCTTCGATCCAAACGGCCGTGATGAATGGCGAGGGCGAGATGAGGGGGCGGAGTCGGAGCGGGACAGGAAGTAGCGACGAAAATGAGAGGATAGGCACTTCGCATCGTTTTATCTGCGGTGACCTACATTTAACAGAACTGTGGTTTATTTTAGAGATAATTTGACCGAGACGTTAAAGAGCCCGAATGAATCCGTGTGTCGTTCGTTCATTTGTTTTTCAAAACAAAAACAAAAATAAGAAAATGAAATTATAAATATTATTTGTCTCCAAAACCAAAATGAAAAAACAGATAAGGATTCATTTTTTCGTTTTCGATTTTGTGTTTAAATGAAAAATGGAAAAAATGGATAATGACTGTTTCCCGTTTCTGTGACTTAAACTGCGATGCCGGACTGAACCAGGACTAAAACAGGTCTAAACCAGGTCTAAACTGGTCTCAGTCCTGGTCTCAGTCCCGGTCTCAGTCCCGGTCCTGGTCCTGGTCCTGGTCCAGTCCTGATCTCAGTCCTAAACCAGGACTGAACCAGGTCTAAACTGGTCTCAGTCCTAGTCTCAGTCCCGGTCCTGGTACTAAACCAGGACTAAACCAGAACTAAACCAGGACTGAAGTGGGACTGAATCAGGATTAAAACAGGTCTAAACCAGCTCTAAACCAGGTCTTAACTGGTCTCAGTCCTAGTCTCAGTTCCGGTCTCAGTCCTGGTCCTGGTCCAGTCCGATCTTGGTACTAAACCAGGACTAAACCAAGACTAAACCAGGTCTCAGTCTTGGTCTCAGTCCTGCTCTCAGTCCTGATCTCAGCCCTAAACCAGAACTAAACCAGGACTGAACCAGGTCTAAACCAGCTCTAAACCAGGTCTTAACTGGTCTCAGTCCTAGTCTTGGTTCCGGTCTCAGTCCTGCTCTCAGTCCTGGTCCTGGTCCAGTCCTGATCTCAGCCCTAAACCAGAACTAAACCAGGATTAAAACAGGTCTAAACTAGGTCTTAACTGGTCTCAGTCCTAGTCTTGGTTCCGGTCTCAGTCCTGGTCCTGGTCCGGTCCGATCTCGGGACTAAACCAGGACTGATCCAGGACTAAACCAAGACTGAACCAGGAGTGTCAGGAGCGCCCACGTAGACTGTTGGGTGATGAGGAAACCGGGACTAGGCCCCGGGACCAGACCGGGACTGAGACCGGGACTGAGACCTGGTTTAGTCCTGGTTCAATTCTGGTTTAAAGCACGTTTAGACCTGTTCAGTCCTGTTTTAGTCCTGGTTTAGCCCTGGTTTAGTCAATATGATCGTTTATCGCAATAAATTCTTGGTCAATTAATCGTCCAGCAAACTCTGTCATGGTTACAGTCTCATGTACGTACAGTGTAAACATGGCTGGTTCTGCGTTTCCTCTTTGCGTAATATGATTTTCTACAGACATATTCATCACGGCGGCTCGGGGGCTGGGCTGAGGCGCCGTGTGGAGGCCAGTGGGAGTGGAATCCTTGGCCCTTCCATTGGCCTGTGCCGCTCCCCCAGCGCCGCCGCTAATAGGGCATTATGGGCATTACGGGCCCCCGCCTCGGCCCCGGCTCGTGATTAATGTGGCTGGGGGCCCCTGATAAAAGGATGATGAACGAGCGGCAGGACTGCGGCTCGTGTCTCATTAGCGCCGGGCTAATGTAGCGCGTCGTCGTAGCAACACCGAGCGGAACGGCAGAGGACAGGAAGTGACATCAGAGAAGAGAGGATGTTGACTACGTTTATTTTTCAGTCAATAATCGTTTGTTTAAGTTTAGTAAACTCCCTCGACATTGTACTCACGCTTACAATAATATAAACAGAGTCCCCAGGTTTGACTACCCCAAATTTAAGACTTTTTTAAGACCTTTTTAAGACCACGTAAATGAAAATTAAGACCAACTTCGCTCCAATTATGCGAACGAAAAACACCAGATCCAAATCTAATAATGACCAACCAACTACAGTACTATATCTAGAATCTAAGAGCCACTGTGGATTAAACCTGCACTTCCTCATGATCCATCTAACGTCTTCCTCCACTCTGATCGTTTTCTCGTTACCGCCGGCAACAGAAACCAAAGTATCGTTTGCGCAGACTCCAAATTAGACGTTCATTCACGGTACACGATTTCATGTTGTTGTTTTTTTTCCTCCCTCTATGTAAAGTTGCTGCAGCCCAGTTGAGGATACAAAAGAAATAGGTGGTAACATTTTATAATAACTACACCTTATTTAGCCTTAATAAAGCATGAACAAAGACTTAATTAATAATGATTCACGCTTAGTAACTACTTAATTACTACCTGAATTATCACTTGCACTTAATTTGCCTGTGCTGTAAATAGTTACTCATGATTATTTCATACTTAATTACTCATGAACTAACCATTTGAGCATTTATTAATGATTAGTAAGGCATGAGAGAATGATTTACTAATAATGCAATGCAATGATAATTCAGGCAGCTGTTATCTGTTAGTTAAGTCTTTTTGAGAGCTTTTCTAAAGTGAAGACTAATTTTGCTTTATTAAGCATTTACTAAGCGTGAATAATTATTAATTAAATCTTTGTTCATTATTAATTAAGTCTTTGTTCATGCTTTATTAAGGCTAAGTAAGGTGTAGTTATTATGAAGTGTTACCAAATAGGCAAATGAAATTTAAGACCTTTGTGAAAAAATAAGACTTGGACAACATAATTTAAGACTTTTTAAGGCCTTAATTTAGGAACATAAAATTTAAGATCTTTTTAAGACTTTTAAGACCTCGCAGCTACCCCGATAAATGAGCCCGGGCCATTGAACAGAACTAAAAGAAAATGGAAAAGAAAATTAAATTCTGTCACTTAAAGTTTTTAAGAGTGAAAGCTCCAGAATTCCCTCCCTGAGCTGCAGAGGCTGCACTAGCAATGACTCACAGCTGATGCTGGGATTTATTAACCGTTCAGATCGGAGAGAGGCATTTGAGGCTACATTTTGAACAAAGCCGGGTTTGTTGAGAAACAGATATTTCCCTCCCTCTGTTTTCCCAAAATAACTTCATGCACAAAGCATCGTTTTCAAAAAAGTTTTCGTTTACATCGACCTGCATAAATCCTCCATCAAGCGCCGTCATAACTACACCAAACCTCTAAGCGCCACCTGGATTAGATTCAAACCTGTAGCATTTATTTCATTACAGTTGTAAGTTTTACTCAAAAACATCTTGAAAAACATGCATTACTGAGCGGGCTCGCCTCTCCACAGATCTGTTAAAGAAGTGGTAAATTTGTTGACCTCTGAGCCTCATTCGTCTCTGATCATGGATATGAAACATCAACTGTGTGTAAATGTAAACACATGAGAAGTGTTTCACCAGAAGAAATGTGACTGCTGCTCTGATGCTTCATCATCATCAGCAGCAGCAGCAGTTTTCCAGAATCTCCACTCTAGCCGGAGTTTTTAGAAAGATTCTTTTTCAGAGGCAAAAAATTAGTTTATTATTTTTGTTTCTTAATCAGCTTATTAATTTATTTTTCTTAGTTTGCATAATATATTTTTGCTATGTTAATATTTCTTTGTCTAAGTTGGTATTATTTACGTTAGGACCTTTTTTGTTTTTGGTTTAATTTGGGTCACGTAGGGGATAAGGAGGGTGGTACACGTAGACCAGAGTGCACCTGGGTGGGCCTATGGTTTTTTACCAGTCGAGAGGAGAGGCAGCAGGAGTAGCTCAACATTTATCCCTTGTTGTTTGCCAAAACTGGAAAATAAATCTTGGAAATTCAGCTCTGGTCATGGACATTGATTTGTGCTGCGTAAACCACATACCCATGGTGCCCAAAAGTGATAATTTGAGTTATGTTTAGTTCTGAGTTTGCTCGCCGCTTTTGTTTGTTACTTTTATTTGACAAATAGTCACTACACTTGTGTACATGTAAACGGCCTAAGGTTTAAACCAACTGGATTTCTGCTTTTAAACCTAAATAAGGTTTCAGATTGGATAAACATCTTGAGACACAAAACACAAGGTTGTTACGTATCAACGGGTCTCATGTCCAATGTTCTGTGATTAAGAATTGTTACGACCCAGCTCGTTTGGGTAAGGGAAGTAACAAAAATAAAACCAAGATGTAAATAAATTAAATAATGTTTAATTAACAGGAAGGTAAAAGGTAAATTAACAAAAGACTAAAAATATACAGAAAGCAACCTAAACTAAGAAACAGAACAACAGAATAAACAGAGTTTTGTGCCACAGAAGGAGTCACGCAGGCTTACAAAAAACAAGTGGTAAAACTTAGGGACACACACTAAACTAAAACACAAGTTCCCCAAATTAAACCACATAAACCCACAAACAGAACTGAGTGACCAAATCAAAAAAGGCACAAAACAGAACTAAACTAAACACACATGAAACAAAATGGCAGACTGACCACCAAGGCCAGCAGCCCCGAACAGGTGCTGGTCATCTCCTTAAATAGGGGGCAGTGGCTGCAGGTGAGGTGGGCGTCGACCTGCCCCACCAATCACAAACGAGGGCTCCCGCAGCAGGAATCCAGGTGTGTCAGCAGACTTATTTAGAACACACAGAACAAATAACAATCTAAGGCCTGGGGTCGTAACACCCTCCCCCTTAAGTTACAAACTAGTTTTATAAAAAAAAAAAAAAAAAAAAATGATGTTATACTTACTAGGGGAGCAGGTGACTGAAAGGTGGAAGGTAAGTCAGAGCATGAGCCAGGGCTATAGGTTACCAGGAGTACCAATGAAGCAGCAGTGTTAGCTGTTCCACTACCCCGATGAGATGGGCCAGGAGCACTAAGAACCAAGCCCCATCCCAAGGAATCTGGAAAATGAGAGAAGCTCAGAAGGTGGTGTGTGAACGAGTGATCAGGCCGGACACAAACCACACCTGGAGCACACTCAAACAGTCACACATAACTGGCTCCAAACGTTAGCCACAGGCAAAATTAGCACCCGTTCCACCACCCAATCACCATACACCAAACACCAAATCAAAATTTCAAAAAACCCAATTGAAAAACTTACCTAATACAAACCTATTAATCATTACCAATTTATTGAGGTGGGACAGGGTATTATGATCCCGGACGAGCCCCCAATAAGGCCTGGGGCCGTAACAAGAATGGAATAGAAAATCCAAGGAATCTATATTTCCCTGGAAAATATCGATATAGATAAATCTGTATTTGAACATAGAGCTGAGTATCATTAAGAAGTTGCTGATACGACACATATCTCGATTCCAGTTCGATATGATATATTTCACCATTGATTCAATAAAAATAAAGGCTAAATCATGTCTGTGATACTAAAAAGTCTTTGTTAAACCAACGTCTTGTGCAAAGTTCATATGAAACACAAACATTTTACTCATTAAAACAGTGAATGTGTCAAATTTATCGCATAAAGTTGAAGTGAATGAAGTTTCCTTCCTCTAAACAAACAACAAAACTGTAGCTGTAACAAAATAATTTAGTAAAATAAACCAAAAAATACTCGAATATATCGATACAGCACCCCACGATATCGATACTGTATCGTCACATTAAACTATACGATATAATGATATTTTGATATTTCTGTACACCCCTGTGACATTTAAAATCTAATTCTTGAATACAGTTTTTTTTTTATTAAAATAAAATGCAGAGACTTGGGATGTAACGATATCCAAATCTCTCGGTACGATATTATCACGATATGCATCTCACGGTACGATATTTATTGCGATATTTTGAAGAGGCTGATTTAATTGTAGTTGTGTGACACTTTTTTTTTGCTTTTAAAATACCCTGACAAGATTTTGGTGTGAATTACTTCCGTTATAATCCCAAGAATTCAAGTAAAAAACACATTTCTTCCTGTTGTCTGCGCTGAAATGAATCATGGGAAGTGTAGTTCATAACGTTTAGAAGCTGTTGCTACTGTAAAACCATGTATTTAAGCAAAGGAACTTGTAATTCAGTATATTGTGAGGCTTTTGACGATGTGATATCACAATATTTTTGATATTTTTAGATCCTTAGCAGAGACTAACCACCGCCTTTTTAGTTCAAATGTTCCTCCAGTCGAGTTCTTATATTATTTATAATTTTGTGACACTATTATCCTGACAATACGACACAAACGCGGTCATGAATCGCGCCCCGGTGTCCCCCCGCCCCACGTCCTGCCTCCTGCGCTCCGTCATGTTCCCAATCTGTCCTCATTGGCTCCGTGACCCTCGAAATCAGCCCCGGGGTCAAAGTTCAGGCCCAGACCCCGCCCCCTATCACTCGCGCTGTCACACGGCGCCGCGATGTACACCTCGGACAATAATTTAATTAGGTGTGAATGAGCCGCGCGCTGCCTGTTGTAATGGCGTTTTTATGAGCGGGGGCTGCAGCTGGCGGCGGGGAGCGGGGAGCGGTGAGCGGGCCGGTTGTGTGCGCTCAGGGAACTCTCACGGTGACGGACAGAACAGCTGTGAAAAGGTTCGACTAATCACGCCGTTTTATTAGCGCCAGGCGACAGGGAAAGAGAGACCAGGATTTCAGAAGCAAAAACCGGGGACACTCTCGGATCCGTGTGTCATTCGTTTTTCAAAATAAAACCAAAAATAAAAAAAACTGTTTTCTTCACTATTTGTCACCAAAACCATCATGAAAAATGGGATAATAATTTGTTTTGTTTTTTCAATTTTGTGTTTAAATGAAAAATTAGGAAAAATGGATAATGGCTGTTTCTGTGACTTCAACTGTGATGCCGGACTTGTTAGTTTAGTCCTGGTTTAGTCTTGTTTTAGTCCTTTTTCAGTCCTGGTTCAGTCCTGTTTTAGTCCTGGTTCAGTCTTGGTTCAGTCTTGGTTCAATCCTGTTTTAGTCCTATTTTAATCCTGTTTCAGTCCTGGTTTAGTCCTGGTTCAATCCTGTTTTAGTCCTGTTTCAGTTCTGGTTTAGTCCTGGTTTAGTCCTGTTTTAGTCTTATTTTAGTCCTGTTTCAGTCCTGTTTAGTCCTGTTTTAATCGTGTTTCATTCTTGGTTCAGTCCTGGTTTAGTCCTGGTTTAGTTCTGTTTCAGTCCTGTTTTAGTCTTATTTTAGTCCTGTTTCAGTCCTGTTTTAGTCCTGTTTTAATCCTGTTTCATTCTTGGTTCAGTCCTGGTTTAGTCCTGGTTTAGTTCTGTTTCAGTCCTGTTTTAGTCCTGTTTCAGTCCTGGTTTAGTCCTGTTTTAGTCCTGGTTTAGAATTGTTTTAGTCCTGTTTTAGTCTTATTTTAGTCCTGTTTCAGTCCTGTTTCATTCTTGGTTCAGTCCTGGTTTAGTCCTGGTTTAGTTCTGTTTCAGTCCTGTTTTAGTCCTGGTTCAGTCTTGGTTCAGTCCTGTTTTAGTCCTGGTTTAGACCTGTTTTAGTCCTGTTTCAGTCCAGTTCTCCTTCAGTTGTCTTAATAAAAACTCTTTATAATCGTTCGCTCCGGCTCAGCTCTGCTCCTTTTGCTCTGATTGGTCAAAGCGATCACGTGACACATGAGACCGCTCCGCGCACCTGCGCTCACGCACACCTGCGGCACTTCTGTCTACCGTCAAATGATGTGAAAGAAAGTCTAAATGTCCCTGCAAAGTTTTTAGAAGACACTTTCTCTACACATAAACAACTCAACACATATAAAACGACTAAAACTACAATTCTCCATGTTCACTGTTTGTGGCAACATTTTCACTGTGATGTAAATTCAACCCACTCGGTCTGCGCCGAACTAACCCGAGTTTGTGTTTCAGATTTGATTGGCCGTTCCTTTGCACTTTCTCGAGGTGGAGGTCGGTTTTTCCCCGAGTCCAGAGCGCAAAAGAACGCGGCAATAGTGTGTGTTAGCGTATGTTAGCAGTATATTAGCGGTGGAGCAGGTGGGGGGAGGGCCGGGGCTAATGGGTCAGCTCCATTTAGAACAGTCTTTTACAGCTCTTTAATAAACCTCTGACCTGCCCCTGGACTCGTGTGTGTGATTAACGACAAAACACACACACACACAGGACGTCCTACTGAGCGTTCATGCAAGGAGCCTATTTTTTTTTCTGTACAAAGGTTTGTCAAATCTCCCAGAATGCAGCAAATTTAAGGAAACGTATATAAGATTTATTTTAAATGTCGTAAACGTGACCCATCTGTGTCGCCAGATACAAGGTAAATGTTCAAATCAAACAGGCCAATAGAGGCTTTGCAATGTCACGTGACGCCTACAGCAACGGTACCTACGCCGCCATGACACCGGGCAACACTATGACATTGACTTCAGCAGCATCGGAGAAACATGGGCAGGTTTTGTTGTGTATTTGGTTGTTCTAGACCAGGGGTGTCAAACTCATTTTGGTCCGGGGGCCGTATCCAACCGACTTTGATCCCAAAGTGTCCGGATCAGAAAACTCATGTCATATAAACCCCAAAAATAACAACAAGTTCAAATATTTGTGCAGAGAAACACAAATCTATTACAGAAATCTTTTTTAATTGATGAACTCTTTCTTTTACTAAATATTATAATATTATGAACAACCTGAAACTTTAAGAAAAATTCTATTTCAACACAGTGTTTTAACATGAACTTGTATGCAGACAGGAATAAGTCTATTTTTGTTGTAAAATCCTGCACTCGGCTCCACTTTTCTCATGTTGGACATTTTTCTGATGAGGGTGTCACGGTCAACAGTCAAAACGATCGTCCTTTAAGAGCGTTTGGAAAGAGACAAGTCTTCATTTGTGCTGCTCTGGTGGGAGGGGCCACGTACAGAGACGCTGGAGACGCTGCTGTGATAAACACCACAGAAAATTAACAAGATTTTAATAGAAAATATAATTAAAATATTTTAGTAGAAAATCAGCCAAGGGCCACATTAAAGGTCTTGGATGGCCAGATCTGGCCCCCGGGCCGCATGTTTGACACCTGTGCTAACAAACAGATGTATTTGCAAAAATATTATCATGTGTCATCAATCATGTGTCTCTTGCTCAGGGACACAACAACAGTAAGATGGACTAATGCAGATAAGTAGAACAGCCAATTATATATTCGAGTTTCAGTTGACGTCATTGTTATTAAAAGCCCGCGTTGCATGATGGGAAATATTTTGGTCAGAGGTGAGAAACACGGTAGCGTCAAACACAGTGTAAATTCCTGCTGCATTATCGGATGCACAAATAGAAGCACGGAAGAAGGAAAATGTCTTTTTCGTATTCTGAGTGAAAAGAACCGCTAACGGTGAATTAAACGACTTTCAAACATCCGCAGAGCAAACGTAGAAGATCCTAACAAACCGTGGACTCCAACAAGTTCAACAACACATCGAGACTCTTGGAGGTTTTCATCTTTTCTGCTGTGAATGGCCCAGGAGTTTCCACCAAGTCATTGTGGATATCGCCCAAGTGAATATTTGTCCAGGTAGTTGGAGATTCTGACCAGAAATTTGGTTTGGTCCACGTTTTGTCGGGGTTGAAAAGGGTGATTTGTCGTCCGTCGATGCTTATGACCAATTTCTGGTCAAATGGTCTTGGGTCCTCTGCCGTTAGAGTGGATAAATAACCGGGATCAATACCCTTTACGTGTTTTCTCGCTCCGTCCGTCATGTTGAATTAGTGTTTCTTGCCGCCGACCAAAATAATTCCCAGCATGCAACGCGCGCTTTTGTCAACAATGAAACTCGCCTATAAAGCTCCGGGGGCTGACGTCATACCGGCTCGTCACGCACTAGGTTTCGCCATTTTGGCAGTAATCGGCAGATCGTCTGACTCGTGCTGTACGACTCCAGTGCAATAACAGATTGATGTCCAGACGCCAACAATGGCCAATACAGAGAATGTAAGACACGAAGATCAGAGCAACAACCAGTGTGGTTCCTCTTTATCGCTGTCGGCTTCTGCTGTTTCCTGAGCTCAGAGCTTCAGCAGTGAGTTTGTACAAAGTTCTACACGTTGCTGTTTTATGAGTTCATGGCACTTGAGATGAGGACGGCCCGTGGTCTTAACAGGAAACATCCGTGTTGGTAACTGGAGGTATTTTTGTTCTACCTGGAAACAGAGGCACGTCAATCGGACCAATTTTGGTTCGTTTGCCGGTGTACCGCAGATCTGGGACGTCTTCTTCAGCGGAAATATTTTTTTAAAAGCACCCCGGGGGCATTATACGGGTCGGTAATGTTTAATCGATTTAAGTTTTTTTATATAAAGCTCAATATCTCTACGCCAACCGCGGTATTTATGAATGTTCAATCCATACTTCACAACATTGTCCACAGAGATAGACACGTTTCATATCATACAGTGGAACATTTTGTCCAAAATAATACAGTTTCCGTGGCAACCTACATGTTTAAATCAGGTTTGTGGTGATGCAAGTCTGCTCAGTAAGGATGCATGATTGTCAGTGTTTTTTAGTAATAACATCCAAAAAGAAAAGATATGTTTTTATCACTTTAAAAAACTGTAAATAATTGATCTCAATTAATCACATAAAAATATTTACTCCTAAAGCAGCATTTGTTTTATATAAATGGATTTTAGTGGACGACTTCATCAAATAATACACACAGACACTTTCAAACTCAAGCTCTTTCAATGTCTGGAAAAATGTCTTGAAAAAATAAATTGAATTTCATTTCAAAATTGTAAACAAAGGTAAAGTCCTTGTCCAAAACTGAAGAGACTAAAGTTAAAGTGCCATTTTTCTTTAAGTCGTTACCTTCTGAATGTCGTGTACGTCTTGTAAACTCTTTCATGCACAGTTGGCAATAAACGACACCTTCCATCGGGTCGTTTTTTAAATAGAAATTTACCGTCCAGCAGACCCAGAGCGCTTTCATGCTTCACTGTTCGGAACTGTGTGCGTCAGTTTAATTGTCGTACCGTGACGTGGACTGACAAACGTTCCGCATTGTTTGGCAAACTGCGAAAAAATGCTTTAATATTTTTAACGCATTATTTTCTTTGTATTTTCTAATTAATCGTAATTAATTCTGGTGTCAAAATAGTAATTTGTTCATTTGTTGTTGTTGTTTTTTTAATAAAACCAAAAATAAGAAAACAAAATAAACAGTTTTCTTTATTATTTGTCTCCAAAACCAAAATGAAAATAAAAAATAGATAAAGATTCATTTACAGACTGAACCAGGTCTAAACCAGGTCTAAACCAGGACTAAACCAGAACTAAACCAGGTCTAAACCAGGTCTAAACCAGGACTAAACCAGGACTAAACCAGGTCTAAACCAGGACTAAACCAGAACTAAACCAGAACTAAACCAGGACTAAACCAGGTCTAAACCAGGACTAAACCAGAACTAAACCAGGTCTAAACCAGGT
This sequence comes from Boleophthalmus pectinirostris, assembly GCF_026225935.1. Lineage (NCBI taxonomy): Eukaryota > Metazoa > Chordata > Actinopteri > Gobiiformes > Gobiidae > Boleophthalmus > Boleophthalmus pectinirostris. The sequence continues at coordinate 4,782,518 of NW_026570970.1, read as the reverse complement.
CTAAACCAGGACTAAACCAGGTCTAAACCAGGACTAAACCAGGTCTAAACCAGGACTAAACCAGGAACTAAACCAGGTCTAAACCAGGACTAAACCAGGACTAAACCAGGACTAAACCAGGTCTAAACCAGGACTAAACCAGAACTAAACCAGGTCTAAACCAGGACTAAACCAGAACTAAACCAGGTCTAAACCAGGACTAAACCAGGACTAAACTAAACCAGGACTAAACCAGGACTAAACCAGGTCTAAACCAGGACTAAAACCAGGTCTAAACCAGGACTAAACCAGGTCTAAACCAGGAAAACCAGGACTAAACCAGAACTAAACCAGGTCTAAAACCAGGACTAAACCAGGACTAAACCAGAACTAAACCAGGTCTAAACCAGGACTAAACCAGGACTAAACCAGGTCTAAACCAGGACTAAACCAGGTCTAAACCAGGACTAAACCAGGTCTAAACCAGGTAAACTAAACCAGTCTAAACCAGACTAAACCAGACTAAACCAGGAACTAAACCAGGTCTAAACCAGGACTAAACCAGGTCTAAACCAGGACTAAACCAGGTCTAAACCAGAACTAAACCAGGTCTAAACCAGGACTAAACCAGGTAAACTAAACCAGGACTAAACCAGGTCTAAACCAGGTCTAAACCAGGACTAAACCAGGTCTAAACCAGGACTAAACCGGGTCTAAACCGGGTCTAAACTGGGACGAAACCAGTACTAAACCAGGACTAAACCAGGTCTAAACTGGGACTAAACCAGGTCTAAACCGGGTCTAAACTGGAACTAAACTGGGACTAAACCGGGACTAAACCGGTTTCAGTCCTGGTCTCAGTCCTGGTCGGGTCCCGGTCTCAGTCCTGATCCTAGTCTGGTTCTGGTCTGGTCCTGGTCTGGTCCCTGGTCTCAATCCAGGTCTCAGTCCTGGTCTGGTCCTGGTCCAGTCCCGGTCACAGTCCTGATCACCTGACAGTCTAGGCAGGTGCACCTCTGGGTCCGTCCTGACACTCAGTCCTGGTTCAGTCCTGGTTTAGTCCTGATTTAGACCTGGTGTAGACCTGATTTAGTCCTGTTTTAGTCCTGTTTTAGACCTGGTTCAGTCCGGCATCGCAGTTTCAGTCACGGAAACTTCCATTTTTCATTTAAACACAAAATCGAAATCTGAAAAAAACAAATCATTATCTGTTTTTTCATTTTGGTTTTGGAGACAAATAATGAAGAAAATTGTTGTTTTTTTCATTTTCTTGTGTTTGGTTTTATGTTGAAAAACAAATGAACGAAGGACACACGGATTCTGGCCCACCCCTAGATTTAATATGAGTCTATTTAGTCTAAAAAGTGCCTTGGTTGAGCTTTAAAACATCTATTCTTGTGGAGACGTTTCCTCGGTTTCCTCCCTGCAGCATTGGCCTTGGTCTTGACCCCCCCCCCCCTCTCGCTCCGTGACATGAAGTCCACTCATGTCCACTTATGATCTGACACCGTCTTGTATCAACAACAAGGTCAAGCACGGTCTCGCGCCGCTGCCCCCTGCCCTCCCTCTCCCCCAGACGCTTCCTCCTCTCACAAAGCCAGAGCCGGCCATGCGTTTCTGTCTAGACGTCTCCGGCGCGTCCAAAGTCCTCCGCTGTCCCCGCGCTCACGTCCTTTTGTCCCGGGGCGCTGGAGTCCCGCTGGGTCCGGACAATCGCCAGTCGCTGATACTTCCTAAACGTGTCAGAGGGGCCCCCGGGCTCTCGCTGGGGGCCCCTGCGTGTGTGTGTGTGTGTGTGTGTGTGTCTACATCGGCTTATTACACTTTCATGATCCGGGGTCTGTCCTTGAAACTCCACCAAGAATGTTTTCATCCTGGAATTTGGGTCTAATGTTTTCTAAACTGTGGTTATGATTCTTAAAGGCGCACTGTGTAACTTTTCTGCTGGAAAAAATACTCCCTACAACTGTAAAACAACTCAAAATTATGAAACAAATACAACTATACAGCAATTTGCCCTTATGTAACAGATAATACTCCCTACAACTGGACAACAAGTCATCCTTATGTAATAGATAATACTCCCTACAACTGTACAACAACTCACCTTGATGTAACAGATAATACTCCCTACAACTGGACAACAACTCACAAGTATGAAACAAATGCTCTATACAACTATACAGCAACTCATCCTTATGTAACAGATAATACTCCCTACAACTATATAACAACTCACAAGTATGGAACAGATAATACTCCCTACACCTGCACAACTCGCCCTTATGTAACAGATAATACTCCCTACAACTGTACAACAAGTCACCCTTCTGTAACAGATAATCTCCCTACAACTGTGTGTAACAGACTGTGGTACGTAGGGTGTTGTGTACTTTTGTGAGGATTCACGTGGTTCAGAGGGCGGCCGCTCTAACTATAAACTGCTGCGAGAAACACTGATATCCCCAGTACTGTCCTACAGTGACCTGCGACATGAGGGTCCAGGACTAAACCAGGACTGAACCAGGACTAAACCAGGACTGAACCAGAACTAAAACAGGTCTAAATCAGAACTAAACCAGAACATCGGGACAGGCCCCGAGGTGCGCAGCCGTCACCTTGATCGCGCTCTCTCTCCCTTTAGACCTGGTGTAGTCCTGGTTTAGACCTGGTGTAGTCCTGGTGTAGTCCTGGTTTAGTCCTTTTAGACCTGGTTTAGACCTGGTGTAGTCCTGGTTTAGACCTGGTGTAGTCCTGGTTTAGACCTGGTGTAGTCCTGGTGTAGTCCTGGTTTAGTCCTTTTAGACCTGGTTTAGACCTGGTGTAGTCCTGGTTTAGACCTGGTGTAGTCCTGGTTTAGACCTGGTGTAGTCCTGGTTTAGTCCTGGTTTAGTCCTGGTTTAGACCTGGTTTAGACCTGGTGTAGTCCTGGTTTAGACCTGGTGTAGTCCTGGTTTAGACCTGGTTTAGACCTGGTTTAGACCTGGTTTAGACCTGGTGTAGTCCTGGTTTAGGGTTTAGACCTGGTTTAGACCTGGTGGTGTAGTCCTGGTTTAGACCTGGTTTAGACCTGGTTTAGACCTGGTTTAGACCTGGTGTAGTCCTGGTTTAGACCTGGTGTAGTCCTGGTTTAGACCTGGTGTAGTCCTGGTTTAGACCTGGTTTAGACCTGGTTTAGACCTGGTTTAGACCTGGTGTAGTCCTGGTTTAGACCTGGTGTAGTCCTGGTTTAGACCTGGTGTAGTCCTGGTTTAATAACAGAAATACAAAGTAATAATAATTTGTATTGTCGTCGCTGCTACAGATTCAGTTTGCTGCTTTGTCTGATTCTCTCTGTCCAATCACGGGTCTGAATCCTGTGACGTTGTCGTTTGCTGCTAAAGGCCCTGGCGACACCAACTCAACATCTGATTAGTTGAAGCAACAGTTTCATGGACATTTATTTTATTTATACTGCCTTTTGGCCAGGTCGTCAGGTGTAAATGAGAAGCTGTTCTCAACTGACTTACCTGGTAAAATATTGAATAAATAAATAAAAAAATTAAAAATAAAGTTTGTGTTCGAGGGCCTGCAGAACGGATTGTGAAGGAATCAGACTTCTTTGACTTTGACTCTGCCTGGCAACAGATGATGTCTGAAATGTGATTGGTCAAATGTTTTAATATAAAAATCCATGTGTGGAAGCAGCACAAACATCTGAAAAGCTGAAAGGAAAAGGACAGAACATCTGGAATTATTTAAGAATAATATAATTAACATCAATCTGTAATTCAGAACTCACCCTTATGTCACAGATAATACTCCCTACAACTGTACAACAACTCAAACTTATGTGACAGATAATACTCCCTACAACTGTACAACAAACTCACAATAATGTAACAGATAATAATACTCCCTACAACTGTACAACAACTCACCTCAACACTTATGTGACAGATAATACAGATAATACTCCCTACAACTGTACAACACTCAAACTTATGTGACAGATAATACTCCCTACAACTGTACAACAACTCAAACTTATGTGACAGATAATACTCCCTACAACTGTACAGCTCATGGTTATGTAACAGATAATACTCCCTACAACTGTACAACAACTCGCCCTTATGGAACAGATAATACTCCCTACAACTGTACAACAACTCACCTTTATGTAACAGATAATACTCCCTACAACTGTACAACAACTCACCTTTATGTGACAGATAATACTCCCTACAACTGTACAACAACTCAAACTTATGTGACAGATAATACTCCCTACAACTGTACAACAACTCAAACTTATGTAACAGATAATACTCCCTACAACTGTACAACAACTCAAACTTATGTGACAGATAATACTCCCTACAACTGTACAACAACTCGCCCTTATGTAACAGATAATACTCCCTACAACTGTACAACAACTCACCCTTATGTAACAGATAATACTCCCTACAACTGTACAACAACTCACCTTTATGTAACAGATAATACTCCCTACAACTGTACAACAACTCACCTTTATGTAACAGATAATACTCCCTACAACTGTACAACAACTCACCCTTTATGTAACAGATAATACTCCCTACAACTGTACAACAACTCACCCTTATGTAACAGATAATACTCCCTACAACTGTATAACAACTCACCTTTATGTAACAGATAATACTCCCTACAACTGTACAACAACTCAACCTTATGTAACAGATAATACTCCCTACAACCGTACAACAACTCGCCTTTATGTAACAGATGACTCTATGTCCTGTCAATCATAACATCATTTTGCACTGTTTTTCTTGTGATCTTTTGTTTATTTTTATGACTTTATTTCTATATTTTATCTTTTTTTTTTTTCTTGTACATTTACATTTATATAATTACTCCTTATCTGACACCAGTCTCTTGTTGTTTTGATTTATTTCGAATTTATTATTACCATTTCCCTTTGTTATTTTTTGTTGTATTGTGTGAGAAATTTCCCTTGTGGATCCATAAAGTTTGTCCAAGTTTAACTTTTGATTCCAGCTCTCGATCACAATGCAGAACAGCAGAGCACTTAACCATGTCCTCGTCTGTCTGCGCGTTATCCTGTTCCCCGCTGCTTCCACACAAATCCCCGCTCACTGTCACTTCCTCGGGTGTGTCTGAGGGGCCCCTACGCTGGAGGAGGGGCCCCCGGACTGGAGCACAGACCCGGTGGTCAGTCGAGCGGAGACGTGAGAGGAGCGGGACTGGCTTCTGTCCAACGTGGAGGATGTACCCGTCACTCACACAGAGGCTCGTGATCAGAGCGCCTGTGTTTCCGTCATGTTTGTGTCACGTTTAAAGATTTTATGGAGGATTTTTTTTATGTCAGTATTCGGGATATTCAAATAAATGTAGTGTCTTGGTTTCTTGACTTAATCTTACAAATGTGCAAGAGCAAAATGTTTTATTATTTTATTATTTACATTCATGAGTTCTGAAATGAGTACAGTTTGCTTATATACATACATCACAGGTGTCAAACATAAGGCCCGGGGGCCAGATCCGGCCCTCCAAGACCTTTAATCTGGCCCTCGGCTGATTTTCTACTGCAATATTTAAATTATATTTTCTATTAAAATCTTGTTAATTTTCTGTGGTGTTTATCACAGCAGCGTCTCCAGCGTCTCTGTACGTGGCCCCTCCCACCAGAGCAGCACAAATGAAGACTTGTCTCTTTCCAAACGCTCTTAAAGGACGATCGTTTTGACTGTTGACCGTGACACCCTCATCAGAAAAATATCCAACATGAGAAAAGTGGAGCCGAGACATTCCTATTTGCATACAAGTTCATGTTAAAATATTGTGTTGAAATTGTATTTTTCTTAAAGTTTCAGGTTGTTCATAATAATAATATTTTGTAAAAGAAAGAGTTCATCAATTAAAAAAGATTTCTGTAATAGATTTGTGTTTCTCTGCACAAATATTTGAACTTATTGTTATTTTTTTGGGGTTTATATGACATGAGTTTTCTGATCCGGACACTTTAGGATCAAAGTCGGTTGGATATGGCCCCCGGACCAAAATGAGTTTGACACCCCTGACATACATAGTCAGAAATACTGCAATCCAATTATTTGTTTTTTCAAATACAAAAAGAAAGAAAAAACTAACAAACAAACACATAAAACAAAAAATAAACAAAAAAAAAAAAAAAAACCAAAGAAAAAAAAAAAAGAACAACCTCCCACCCCGGTCCAAAGCCTCACCCAAGCAAAGGTCTGCTACAAAGTTGTTGGAGACGCTTAATGAAAACATAGTCCAATGAGATTCATTTGGTCTTCAGATATTCTATGTTATTAGGTTCTTTTTTTCAGACCTAGAGTGTTATTTCATACCTGACAGTTTCGACTGCTCGCTCGCGTCTTCCTCAGAGTCACGTGATGTTGCTGTGACGTGTCTGGTCAGCTGATTTAAACAGGTTTTGGCGCTGTCTTCCTACCGGTGGAGGCAGGACGACAGCGCCACCTGCAGTCCCACTTCCTCAGGACAGCATCCCAGGTGTGTGAGAGTAAAAAAGCCCCTCGTTCCGGTTTACAGTCCTGCAGGCACGTTTCCGTATTTCGATTGCTTCAGAGACAGAGGAAGACAAACATCGCCGCTGGATTAATATGCGCAAAGCTGAATTATCTGATCAAACAAGCTGATGTGGTTATGGTATTATGATAAAAATTTGAGCTTATTTATGCAGAAAATTTTAATAAAAAATCTGCTGCAGTGTTTGGTTTGATCTGCAGTGGATTGTGGGATACCTTAGAGCTCCTTACCGCTGGCTAGGAACCTCCTGAGCTTCCTCTGCTAAAGGAGCTCATGACTGTTTGTATTTTTCCTGGTTTATTAAATTAAATAAGGGTAAATTTTGCACTTGCACGTTTATAAGATTATGTCAAGAAACCAGGACACTCCATTTGATCATGTACACAGGGATTTGAGTGTCCCGGTTTCTCAGCACGCATGTAAATACTGACATAACCGGGATACTGATGTACATGTGAACACACTCACTGCAGCAAAATTTAAATCTTCTGCATAAATAAACTCAACTTTACCACAAATAAACCATAACCACTCTAGAGCCACATCAGCCCGTTTGATAGTATAATTCAGCTTTGCGCACATTTGTTTACGTTTTACAGAAACTAAACTTAAAACCATGTGACTCATTTGCATAAATTATAAGTGCTGAAAAAACAGCTCTTTCTTTTTGCGCTGATGAGGTTCAGTTTCTGTCGGACTAAAGGACATGACTCAGTAGAATATGAGTGTTCTTTCTGTGACAGGGAGATGTTCTGCTGATGGTGAGTCTGTTCTGTGTTTCTGTCGCGTTTGAGATGTTTAATTTTTCGGGCCTGTGCAGATCAGACGAGTGTAGGTTTATAGCGCAGCTCTTTATTTTACAGTCATCTCACTCTTGTATGGTCACTTTATTTATGTTGGTCACTTTATTTATTTTGGCTTCTGTTGTGATGAAAAGACTGAAAAGTTTTTGTCTTTTGGATGCATGTGACTCAACTCTATGTTGCAGTATTCAGGATACTGCATATATATTGCACAGTATCCTGGTTACTGTTGGAATATACCAGCTACAGATAAGATAAGATAATCCTTTATTGTCTCCCATGGGAGAAATTTGTCTTGGGACAGGGGGTAACATGTTTTATCAAAAAACAGGACGACACAACACAAAGCAGCACATAAACAAACACCATAAAACAAAGTAAATATGAGACCAGTATGACCACGAGTGATGCACCAACAGGACCCTTAAATTATCCTTAACAGGCAAACCCTTGCATTCTTCTGTTCTATTAATTATTGCACATTACCTAAGCCTATGTGCAGTTTTGATTGCACATTCCCTAAGCCTATGTGCAGATTTAATTATTGCACATTCCTTAAGCCTATGTGTAGCTTTAATTGCACATTCCCTACACCTATGTGCAGTTTAGCCTTTTATAATTATTTTTTAACTGCACTATCTGAGTTTAGCAGTTTAACAGCTAGTGGCACAAAAGAATGTTTGAATCTGTTCAGTTTACAGTATCCCCTTTTCTCATAACCATGGACCGTGAATCCTCCCATATGCAGGATTTAACCAGAACTAAACCAGGACTTAAACATGGTCTAAAATCAGGTCTAAACCAGAATTTAACCAGCAGTACACCATGCCACGCTGACCGCATCTTCTTGAGTACGTTGTGTGGACGGGGTCTCCTTCCATCTCCTATACCACCAGTCCATCAAGAGATTGTCCCGAAAAGAGAGCTGCTGCAACTTAATAATTACCTTGTGTGGCATAATGTTGAAAAAAAAAAGCTAAAGTGCTGCCACTCTGAAAAGAAAAAAAAAGTCAGATTGCAGGGACGTTTGATAAAAAATTGAAATGCTGCCACTCCAACAATTAGACACCAATGTCGGAGTGGTGGCATGTAGCCGCTGTTGTCGGGCTGAACTGTCTATAGCTCAGTTTTTCTATTAAGTTCAGCGTCCACACTAAAAACTAAATAAAGTCGTTTAAGAGGAAACACAAATGTGTTTCTGTCATTATCAGCATGTTTTAAGAGTCTGCAGAGCCTCTGTGGTCTATTTAACCTGCTCTAGCGGTAACATTAGCCACAGACGTAAACAGTGTCCCTCGTTTATCGCGGAGGTTATGTTCTAAAAATAACCCGCGATAGGTGAAATACGCAAAGTAGTCAACTTTATATTTTACAATTATTATATCTGTTTTAAGTCTATAAAACCCCAACAACACACTTTTCTTATACACTTTTCTCACACAGGACACTTACAACACTTTTTACATCTTTCTTAAAACTTATTGCTGCTGTCGTCCTTTTGTTATTTTCCTCCTTCTTTATGGAACGAACTGAAGATTCATTTATTCTGTAATGGAGTCCTACAGCTCAGAGTCCTGTACTGGTCCATTTTTGACGGGCACCTGCCCGTTAACCTGAGATTACATCAAACTTTTGTGTTGCCTACGCCACGGACTGAACCAAGAGTAAACCAGGACTGATTGATTGATTGCATTTATATAGCACCTTTCAAGACACCCAAAGTGCTTTACAGTCCATTATTCAGTCACTCCACATGCAGGGGTGGTAAGATACTATTGTAGCCACAGCTGCCCTGGGGCAGACTGACGGAAGCGAGGCCCATCCAACCACCACCATCACTCACACACCGCTTTCAAACTAGGCAATGTGGGTGAAGTGTCTTGCCTAAGGACACAACAACAGTTTTTGCCACTGGCGCGTCCTATGGCACCTGGACTTCCTATCCGTCTCCCATCCAAGTACTACCCAGGCCCAGCCTGCTTAACTTCTGACATCTGAGAGGATCAGGCTTTGACAAGCCACTATGGCCACGCAACTGAACCAGGCTTCACTGTTGAGGCTTGGAGGTGACCGCAGGAGAAAGGACGGAGGGAGAGCTCCACACCTCACTGAGGTAAGAGGGGCAATCCTGCTGCACTTCAGAATCAAACTGCAGCGATCGAACATTTATGTAAATTTGTCAAAATGAACACATTCTGTACTGTACAGGAAACACGGCACGGAGGACATTGATTGATAATGGTCTATAAACCCTTAGCCAATCAGGACGCAGGGGGAGGAACGCAATACACACTCATACGCTGTAAAAAAGCATGAAAAATTGCACACACAAAAAATCCGCGAAACAGCGAAGACCGCAAAAGGTGACCCGCGTTATAGCGAGGAACGACTGTGTATGTCTCCAAAACAAAATGAAAAAACAGATAACAATTCAGTTTTTCAGTTTCATGTTTAAATGAATAATGGAAAAAAATGGTTTCCATGGTTCAATGGTTTTTTGGTTTACGTGACTTAAACTGCGATGCCAGACTCAACCAATACTGATCCAGGCCTAAACCAGGTCCGGGACCAGACCGGAACCAGACCGGGACTGAGTCCGGGACTAGGACCGGGACCAGACCAGGACTGAGACTGGGACCAGAGCAGAACCAGACCGTGAATGAGACCAGGACTGAGACGGGTTTAGTCCTGATTCACGTCGCAGTTGAAGTCGCAGAAACAAGAAATGTCCGTTATCCGTTTTTTTCCATTATTCATTTAAACACAAAATCAAAAACTGAAAAAACAAATTTTGGTTTTGGAGACAAATAATGAAGAAAACTGTTGTTTTATCGTTTTCTTATTTTTGGTTTTATACTGAAAAACACGTGAACGAATGACACACGGATTGTGGCGAAACCCATCCAACAATTTACACAATGCACCTTTGAAGAAAACGTTTTTTTCCCGCTAAAGTCTGGAGCTTCTAGTGTCGTATAATATTTAGTTTAATATTTGACCATAGCGTCCTTTCTCATGTAAAGTCCCCCATATTCATCGTCCTCACCTCTTAGCTTCTCCATCACTCTTATCACCCGTAATGAGAACACGTCTGCTCTGGCGCGGTGGCGGTGGCGGGCGGCGGTGGGGGGGGTTTCGGTTCCGCCCTCCGTCGCCCCCTTTCACTCCGGAGGGGCCCCCCGCCACAAAGCCCCCTCCCCTCACAATGGGGCGCTCTTATTTCCCCGTTATTGACACTCCTAATTGTTTCCAGTGTCTGATAAAGGCCCTGAAAGCCTCGCCGTATCAGCAATAACCTTCTGTCTCCGTGGCGACGCATTGATTCGACGCACTGGAAAAAAAAAAAGAAGAAAAAAACGCCACGCTGAATGCACCACTTTCTCATTCAGAAGTGGTTAAGCGTCGCCCCGCGGAGGTCGCCAGGGAAGCCCGTATTTTCATTTTGTTTATTAGCGGCATTATGAGCGACGCCATATTGTTGTCTTATTAATTACGTGCGGAGCCACAAGTCCAACTCTCCAGGCGCGCTGCTTTTATATTGCGCCGGCCGTAATTAAGCGCCGCACTTTAGCGCTAACTTGTGCCCGTCAACAGGCTGCGAGAATGTGCCTAATCCCATTTCAACTCGTGTAATTAAAGGGAGCGCGTGGATGGCGTTGGGTTCTGTAGCCGAGCGCGAATTGGCCACTCACCACGCGGAGAAAGCGTAGCCGATATTTATTAATGAAATATTATTATTGCAATTGAAAAGAATTAGCCTCAAAGCAAATGAATACGTTATTTATGAGAGCGGGTAATTAGGGCTTTGTGCGTTTGTTTCCACACAAGAGATGACAATAAAGAAAAAGTTTGAAGCGAAACAGCTACGTGAAACAAAAACTAGAGCACTTTTCTGGCAGAGGGTTCGCTGCTTACTCTTGTCCATGACAGAGTGACCAATTTTTAAATAACGTTTTGGCAAAAAGCCTTTGTCAGATCATTTTTCTTGCTTTGGACAACAGTATTCGACTGATTCATTAGCCAGTTTCACATTCCACAGCTGTAGAAACCGTCTGACCTCGCAGCATTAGGATTCGTTCACTCGACAGTAGGCGGGTACTTTTTTTATTTAACCAACCTGCTATTTGGTCGTGATGTATGTAATGCGCTGGAACGCTCAGCGGTGTCCAAGTAATTGCAGCACAAAAGCAAACAAAGCAGAGAGAAAACATGTCTGTCAACAATCATTGTCGTTTCTGCGAGATGAACTTGCGAATTAAAGTTTGTATTTGACAAAGGGCGTCCAAAGGAGGAGAGCGTGTGCAGTCTTCGGGTCAACACACCGCTTCACTCCAATAGACTGTGTGCGACATACTTCAGCTCACAGCTGATTGGCTGATGCGCGGTCTGCAACTCCCAGGGTTCTGCAAACCGTCTAGTGTATTCTGATTCCTGACCTAGTCACTGGAGAAAAATGAAGTTGAGCGGAGGCAGTAGGTTTCTCCAGCCTGGCTGGTACTCATCCACAGTACTGTGTAAAATCCATCTCCATGGAGAAAGTTCCAAAGTATAGTTTTAACTTTCTACTTCCATGGAATCATGCAGGCAACGTTCCATACTGTAGCTTTAAGTAGTAGCCTGATTCATCCGGCTGGTTTCATTGCGTGGAAACTGTCTGACCTCGCAGAATCAGGATTTGTTCGCTTGACGGTAGGCGGGTACTTTTTTTATTTAAACAGTCGCTATTTGATCGTGACGTATGTAATGCACCAAATCCTGTAGGAAGAAGGACAATAATGTATTTCTCCTTGATAAAATTCGCCAAACATTCTCTTTGTTCCGGCTTTAAATCCTCGATCTGGGGAATCGTTGCCAACACAGAATGTCTGTCTTCGTCTACATCCATCTCGACGCTTTGTTTACTGTTGTGCTGTTCCACAAAAGGGACACAGACAGACGCCACCAGTTTGACGTCATGGCTTCACAGCTCACAGCTGATTGGCCGGTGTGCGGGCTACAAACCGTCTAGTGCAGGGGTCTCCAACCTTTTTCCTCTGGTGAGCTACCTTTACAAAATTAGAATGCCAGAGAGCTGCTAAAGTTAGCAGTCGTAAGAAATTGAGTGTATTCAAGAGGCACAACGAGCTTTAGATGAGGTACAGACGGATGCCTGTAAAACTTAAACCTTTAATCAGTTATTAGTGCACAAAGTTAGACATCAAAATGATACATTTACAATGATAATAGACATTTAATTCATCAATTTGAGTTATTCAGCACAATAAGTACAATTCATAAATCCCTTGGCGAGCTACTTGGAGGGTGGTGGAGAGCTACTGGTTGCTCCCGAGCTACAGGTTGGAGACCCCTGGTCTAGTGGATTCTGATTCCTGACCTAGTCGCTGGAGAGAAATGAAATGCTACCACAGTATACCACGAATACTAAATAAAAAAAAGCTTTTGGACATCGACTGTCTGAGTGTGCTACGCATTGTTTCATTTTTATTTTACTGTTTCTTGCATTTTCACCTCTACAAGAACCTTGGTTTGCGTTTCCAGTTTCATTTAAGGGTGACAAGAAAAATCAAAAACTGGGACACTCCTGGTTTGTGGTGGTTGATAATAATAAAATTGTAAAACGAGTGCGTAATTAAGGAAAATTGTTCTGCACTCGGCCCATTCATGACTTAATCACGACTAACATGTGTCAGTATAGTGACGTTTTCTTCATTTTCTAAACAAATTACCACCAAACCACCTTATGTTTTGGGAATATAGTTTTTTAACATTCAAAATACTGTCAGTGCATTTACTGTCGTCTCTTTTAAATAAACAATCAGAAATAATCATAATCACTTAATGATAACTTAATAGAACGCTGTAGTTGCCTGAAAGACATACCAAAATTACAAGACTTTTCCAAAACTTTCACAATTTACACAATTGCACAACTTTTCCAGGTCTGGAAAATTACCTTTTCAATTTCTATGTCTTTTCCAGAATTTCCATGACCGTGGGAACCCTGACTGTATCACTGTTTTTGTGACCTAGAAATTGGGGCGCTGTTACCTTCTTGTTTCTATGGATACGTCATTGCTCTCCCTGGAATGTTCCACAGTGTGACATTAAACAGCTTTACTTTAAATGTATTCAGTTACAGCACAAAAATAATTAGAAAAACAAGTAACTTGGTCTGGTTTGATCTCCATGAAGATAGGAAAGGTTTAATGCCATACTGTGAAACATTCCAGAGAAAAGTATTTAAAGAACCCTCGACTAGAAAAGTTACACAACGCACCTTTTTAAATTAACATTTGTCTTGTTAACTGCACAATAAAAAGCAAACCAAACACAGAGTTACAGGTTGATTTTAGTTTTTGGTTTTAGTTTTTTGAAGAGTTTATTGTAAGGACTAACTCAACCCTAGAGAAGCTTTCCCAGACTCTGTTAAAGCAGCATATCATCAGGATTGGTTTTACCCCCGTGCACCTGTCTGCTCTCTGGAGCTCAGCGGGAGTCCTTCTGGAGAGAGTCCCCCGGGTCAGGGCCTCCGCTCTGGGTTACATTTAGAAGCGTGGGTGGGCTCTGACCCTCCACACTGTCCACGCTGCTGATTTTAGACAGAGACACCTGTTACACCCCGGTTCACACACACACACACACACACACACACACAAACACTTTAATTCAAGTGTCAGTGGATTTGCTTTTTCTCTCAAAAACCTCTAGGGCAGGGGTGTTCACACTTTTTCAGCATGTGAGCTACTTACAAAATGACCAAGTCATACAAGATCTACCTAATACAAAGCCAAACAAACTGCACTGAAACACTGTGTGCCCCTTTTTTGGACCCTCCCCCACAGTTTGAGAACCTCTTCTTTAAGAGAACTTCCTCTGGCACTTTACACAAAACTGTGAAAAAAGTGAAGGAAGATTTTTAAACCTGTTTTTTAAAGTTCCAAACTGGAGTTTCATTCTTTTCTGGTTTTGCAGTGATATTTACCAGCCTCTGCACGTTTACCAAACCAAACGCACATCGTGACAAACACAGATGCATTTGTCACTTTTGTTACACAAACTTCAGCCAAATGTGGCAGTAGGTCTGTTCTGTAGATCCGCTCTATGCTGTAGACCTGCTTTGTGCCAACACTGGAACACAAATTTAGACTGGTTTTTGCTTCACGTTTGGTCTTGTTCTTCTAATCAGCCGCACTGTGGGAGGGGCTTGTGTTCGGCTGTACGCAGGAAGGAGCGAGAGCGTGAAAAGGCGAGGGGCGGCGTGCTGACGTGAGGCAGATGGACAGGTAGGATGTTTAGGAAGTTGAACCTGCCCTGTGATGCACGCTGGTACACGAGGGCACACGCTGTCGCAGACGAGCCGTGCATAGGGAGCGTGTGTGTTTGTGATGCGCCGTAGAGTCTCCGCGGGTTTCAAATGAGCGCACAGGCTGCACTGAGACGCCCCACACGCTCCTGCACCCGCTACAAGTTTATTACCAACAGCAGCGGCCGGAATGAAATATGATCACACTTGTTAAGTGAATGAGAGACAAGACCGAGCCCAAATGCGAGTCCGAGACGAGACACCGCGATCTACCCACACCACCTTGGCGATCGACTGGTAGATCGCGCACCGCTGGTCTAGGGAGTCAAACTTTATTTATAAATCTTCTTTTGGTTTCACTTTTAGACCTAAAAGACATCTGCCCTAATCACCACACCTTGAGCAGCCAGATGAACGCTTGCGGGTAAAAATGACAAAATATTTTTATGGGAAGTGCCTTTTCGTTTAGACGGTGACTGTGTTTTTGTGGCTTAAAAATGTCAAAAATCTGAAACCACCCTCCAGAGTGGAAAAGTTGAATACACTCCAGTATTTCCGTCCACACTGCCCAAGACGCAAAACTCTGGTCATATGTGCTCAGGTCGTGTACATGTTTACGTCACATACAAATAGTACACAGAAACAAACATGTCGGATCATTTCCAGCTCTATTAAACTTACAGGAGGCAAAACAACAAATGTGGAGAATCTGCAGAGATACTATTAGTGAACAGAGAAGGATCTGCAATCACTTCTGCCAAATTTCTGTCTAAACCAGGACTAAATCCAGGACTAAAACCAGGTCTAAATCATTTGCATTGTACAGAAGGGTCTGTTCAAGTGGTAACGGAGGGAAACAGGGGCAGATTTTTGACATTCAAATGTCTCTTATTCAGAAACTAGAGGAACTATTGAAATAAGTAAAGTATCAGAATGTAGGAAAGAGTTACACTCCAACAGGGTCAAGTTAAACCTGTGAGATTCTTTCAAGTTGTTGACAAAAAATTTAAAAACTCATGTCAGTAACGGAGGGAATGAAATATGCAGCACTTTTTGGGCAATAAATCCAAACAGTGATAACTCTTGGTTCTCACTTACATATCCTTAACAAACTGGTTTGAATATTTGCTTCATATAGTTTTCTACCATATGGTACAAGATTAGGTTGAAAAACCTCTTACTTTTTGAGTCATGAGATTTTTTATTAAGAAAGGTCATGGTAACGGAGGGAAAAGTAACGGAGGGAAAATTGTACAAACAAGTAGAAGGTGCAGGATTTTATATAATTTGTCAACTTTTTTCTTCTGAATACTTTAATATTACTTCAAAATGAAAGGAAACTATTTCTATAAAATATGTCAGTCCTTCCAAGAAAATTTTTATCATTTTAAATACTTTTTTTTTTTTTTTTAATCATGTACCTTCATCAACAGTTCAAAGATGGAATAACACAAGATATGATGAAATACATCCATTTATTTACATGATTTGCAGGTCTTTGAAATTTGGGAAATAATTTTTGTTCCATGTTTCATACATGGTCTGTTTAAAACGTATAGAAACGTGTACAAACCTTTTGTTGTGTTTTGGAAAATATGGAGCTCTGGAGTTGATGAATTGTGTATTGAGTTTTTGTTGTTTTAATTTATATTTTGTCTCTTATATGTCCAGTGAGTGGAGTTGTAAATGCAAACTTGTTCATGCGTTTTGTTTTCGCTCGGACTCTTCCTGTCATGACCCATGTAGTCGTGGTTTATGTTTTGTTTTTGTTTGCCGCAAATGATCCAATAAAAAAAAAAAAAAAGTTCTAGTTTTAACACTAAAACTGCGAAGAGAAAAATAAATAAAGCTCTCTTTGGGTTTAGATCTGCTATTGTTGCCTGCACTTTCCCCAATAAAACCTCAATTTACTCATATTTTTAATGCATTCATTTCTTTGAGTCGAGAACAGTTTGAGTAAATTGCCTGGCCGGATCGCTCCTGTCGTGCCCTCTGCACCTGTCATCAGCACCAATTACCCTGAACGCTCCTGTTCCTCCAGACCTGACAAGCCGACGTTATTAACCCGATTCCGACGCGAAAGTCCGTCAATGTTTGTGCTCCCAAATCACCACGGAAACGAACTAATGAGCCGCTATCAATGGAAAAGTGACACAAAATGAGCGGTGTCGGAGTTATCGCGGACGCTTGTAAGAATCTCGGGAATTAATATTGGACAAATTACACGGAGAGGTTTTTGAGCGTTCAGAACAATGCGTGACAGGAAACTTTACAAATGAACTGACACTCGCGGCGGGAACTCAACGGATGGAATTGGATTTAAAAAGTGGCAAAAACATTTTCTGTGGCAAACTTTCTCTCGGCTCGGTTCAAGGTGAAGAGGAGATGGAGAGGCTGAGGAGGCTGAGGAGGCTCATCCTGGTGGTGACTTGGACTCGAGTCGGACTTGAGTCGCTATTTTTAGGACTTGAGACTTGAGTTGATAAAATGGACTAAGGCTGCGTTCAGACTGCAGCCTGAAGTGACCCAAATCCGATTTTTTGGCCTTTATGTTCCTGTATCTGATCTTTTAATGTCAGTCTGAACGACACAGATCCGATTTTTTCAAATGTGACCCAGGACACTTGGATATGTGCTCCTGAAACTGATACATATCTGATCTTTTGACATGTGACTTCAGTGTGAACGGTCAAAGTGCATTCATCCACCTACACGTTATCAACAAGACACAAACGTCACTATTCTGCACTGAAGTAGGAGAAAATTGTTAATGAACTCCGTGTCACTGAAGTGAAGCACATCACCACTCACCACTCTTGGCTCCGTCTCCACATCCACACGTTCCTTTCAACGTTCTGTCCCACAAAACACCACGACCAAAAACCTCGTCCTTCTCCTTCTCAATCTCCTCCTTAAAACAAGTAAGTTGTTCATGTTCTGGCTCCGGTACGAGAGGAACTTTAAAATCTCCAGGTGCTCGATGCTGCGTCCATGTTTGGACAACTTCCGTAAACACAGAGACGCTCGCTGCGGTTGACGTCGTCGTGTCTCCAGTGTCACATGTGGGACACTTTTGGGCCGTTTAATATTCACACTGGAGTCACATACAAGTCACATTTAATTGGAAATGCGAACGACGTTGCAAAAACATCGGATTTCACAAAAAAATCTGAATTGAAAGAGTGTCTTGTTGATAACGTGTAGGTGGATGAATGCACTTTGGCCGTTCACACTGAAGTCACATGTCAAAAGATCAGATATGTATCGGTTTCAGGAGCACATATCCAAGTGTCCTGGGTCACATTTGAAAAAATCGGATCTGTGTCGTTCAGACTGACATTAAAAGATCAGATACAGGAACATAGGGGCCAAAAAATCAGATTTGGGTCACTTCAGGCTGCAGTCTGAACGCAGCCTTTGTCAGTGTGGGACAACTTTTGCTGAAAGCGTTCAGGATGCTCCAAGCTGATGGGTTGAAGCCAAAAAATCACTTTTGTAACTTTTGTGGTGAAGGGTCAATCACCTCTTTGTTTCTATGAGTATGTCTTTGCTAACCCTTTCAGACTGATATTGTAAACAACACTTGAGAATATATTTTATAATTGTGCATAACTTTCCAACCGTAAAAGACAGAAACTTACTTTTTTCCCCTTGAAAAGCTGAGCAGTTTCGGCTTTCTGAGCATATTTCCGGCATTATCCTACACTACCGGTCAAAAGTTTCAGAACACCACACTGTTTTCCTTTTTTTTTTTGCTTATTGTGTTATTGCGCTCTGAAATGAAAGCATAGAATAAATAAACAATTTGAGTTGAAAAATAAATCATGGAATCAATGTATAAACCAAAACATATTCTAAACTTCTGATTGATGAAAGTGTCCAGTTTTGTCAGATTCAAGTAGTTATGAGTAACAGATGTAGTAACTGTATTCAGTTACAGTTACTGTTTCAGTGAGTGGTAATTGGATTACAGTTACTTTGTTGAAATAAATGCATTACATGGCGGTATTTTCCTGTTTTCACATTTGGGGCTATACCCTTTTTTTTTTTTTTTTTTTCCAGTAATTCCACTCATTGCCGGACACTAAACCAGGTCTAAACCAGGTCTAAAACCAGGTCTAAACCAGGTCTAAACCAGAAACCAGGTCTAGACAAGATCTAAACCAGAACTGAACCAGGACTAAAACCAGGAATAAAACCAAGACTAAACCAGGTCTAAACCAGGACTAAAACAGAATTTAACTAAAACTAAACCATGCTTTGGGGACAGTGTCTCCTTCTCTTCTAGCAATAATATTTTTAATTTGGTTAAGTAAAGTTTGGGTTTTTTTATTTTCTTTTAACAGACAAAACATCTTATGTGAAGATTTCCTCGTCTTTGCTTCTCTACAGCAAATCAAGTAATCCAAAGTATTCAGATTACGTTACTCACTTTAAGTAACTTAATGGATTATGTTATGTAACTACATTTTGGTGTATGTAATCTGTAATCTGTAGGGGATTACATTTTAAAAGTCACCTTCCCAACACTGATAACAGCTGAACGCACTCGTGGCTCATTCTTTTTACAACAGAAATCAAATATTCTTCAGAAAGTTCTTTCCAAGTCTGTCGCAGAAGTTTCCGTAACGTGTGGCACTTGTCGGTCGCTTCACTCTTCTGTCCAGTTCATCCCAAACCAGCTCGATTTATGGGGTTTAAGTCTGGACACTGTGCTGCTGCTGGACAAATCGCGAACCTCCACTTAAAAAATCCCCACTACACCACTGTTTGTGACGTAAGCGCGAGTAGAGCCTATTTAAACTGAACCTGGGTGAGTCTGCTTTGATGCGCCCTGCCACCAGAGTAAACATGTCCACATTTACCCCCGTGCAGTGCCCCCGGGGTCACGGAGGGGAAGTGCGCGCGCTTTATTTGTTTACAGGCGGGTTATTAGCGCCGCTCCACCTGTCCGGGAGCTGCCTCAGATATGTACGCGCCGCGCTATAACAGGTCGTGTCCAAGGCGGCGCAGGTGCACGGGGGTCACGGAGGGGGTCAGAGGTCACGGGGGTCGGGGTTCGGGGCTCACATGCCTGTACCGGAGTCACCTGCCCTGCCTGTGGGTGGTCAGGGGGGGTCGGCACCTCTCTGGACGCTCTGTGGCGCACCTGCTCACCCTGAATCCTGCACGACCGCATACTGGAGGTAAAGATGGAGCTATGTTAAAGCTACAGTATGGAACTTTCAGGGGGGTGGCACGTCGCCTGCATGATTCCATGGAAATAGAAAGTTAAAACCATACTTTGGAACGTTCTTCATGGAGATGGATTTTACACAATACTGTAGATGAGTATTAAAGGTTGTATGGAGGATTTTTTTTTTTAAGTTTCAAATTGTCAGTGAAAGTTTAAAATACCATTAGACACGCAGCAGCTTTGTAATTATGATGACCAAAAAGAAAAAAAGAATGAAAATCTATCAACTGTGGACGTAGTGAGGCCAGATAAACATCAGCCAATAGAAAACGAGGCTGTCTCATTTTCTATTGGCTGTTAGGTTGTCAATCAATCTCCCTGTGTTTCTAGTGTAACTGACTCGTCGGCGCGCGGGGATTATGTGGTTTATGCAGCGGTTCTTAGAGGCTTTTTCAAACTGTCGCTTCCTCACAGTTTGCATAAAATTTGTTACGATGGCGGACGAGAATCCATGACCGGTTTGCCGCAAAAGAAAGTCTGTTTTTGAGCTCGCTGAAAGAAGAAGAGAAGGGGAAAAGGAGTGAAGACAAACTGAGGTGATTCTTGGAGATTCCTTCCAACGATGGTGCGACTGAAGCAGACGAAGGGTCTAAAAACTGACGTGATGTAAATTAATTCTAGACAGGTCACTTCAGCAGTAATTCTGAACGTGCACTGGATGTAAACAAGTGTGATTTCTAGAGTAAAGAGGCGGGAGGAGATGTTTCTACTGAGGAGCTGTGGAGGAGGAAGGTGGTGTCACACATGTACAACATTTGTAAAAAGGACTGTCACTGTATTTTTCTTTAAAAAATCCTCTATACAACCTTTAACCAGGCTGGCGAAACTTAGTGCCTCCGCTCAATTTCATTTCTCTCCAGCGACTAGGTCAGGAATCAGAATACACTAGGCCAGGGGTGTCCAAACTTTTTTCATCAAGGGCCACATATCGAAACCCAAATGAAGCAGAGGGCCGATCGAGGGCCGTAGACTGGAGCGCAATACAGCGAATAACTGTATTATGTGCATGTTTAAACACGTTAGAATGAACCATCAGTCTTTATTCATGCTAAGATCCTTAAAACTACACACTAAATATTAAAGATTGGCTTTATCAAGGTAGATTTTCAAAAAACTTGCAGTAAAAAGTTCATTTTTCATTGATGCAAGGTCATTTGGGCCAATTCACCGGGAAGTCTGAGGGCCAAGAAAAATTTGTCTGAGGGCCGCATTTGGCCCCCGGGCCATAGTTTGGACATGCCTGCACTAGACGGTTTGCAAGAAGTTATAAACCATGCACCTGGTAATCACTGAAGAGCTGAAGTATGTCACAAAGAGTCTATTGGAGAGAAGTGGTGTGTTGGCCGGAACTAACCCGAGATGTGATATCAGACTGCAGACGCTCTCCTCCTTTGGACTTCCTTTGTCAAATACAAACTTCAGTAACACTTTATAATAACTACACCTTATTTAGCCTTAATAAAGCATGAACAAGACTTAATTAATAATGATTCACTCTTAGTAACTACTTAATTACTACCTGAATTAGCACTTAACTTGCACTTAATTCGCCTGTGCTGTAAATTGTTACTCATAAGTATTTCTTACTTAATTACTCATGAACTAACCATTTGTGTGTGCATTTGTAAATGTATATTAAAGTACAAATTTGAACATTTATTAATGATTAGTAAGCCATGAGAGAATGATTTACTAGTAATGCATTATTGTTTCTCTGGAATTTGACCAACCTTAACAAATGCTTAATTAAACATAATTAATCTTCACTTTAGAAAAACTCTCAGAAAGACTTAACTAACAGATAACAGCTGCCTGAATGATCATTGCATTATTAGTAAATCATTCTCTCATAACTTACGAATCATTAATAAATGCTCAAATGTGAACTTAAATATGCATTTGTAAACATGCAAATGGTTAGTTCATGAGTAATTAAGAAGTATTGAGTTTCTATTTACAGCACAGGCGAATTAAGTGCAAGTTAAGTGCTAATTCAGGTAGTAATTAAGTAGTTACTAAGCGTGAATCATTATTAATTAAGTCTTTGTTCATGCTTTATTAAGGCTAAATAAGGTGTAGTTATTATCAAGTGTTACCCAAACTTCTCTTTTTTTATTGCACCTTTAATTCGCAAGTTCACCTCACAGAAACGCCAATGATCACTGACAGACATGTTCACTCTCTGCTTTGTTTGCTTGTTGTGCCGGAAATTACTTGGAAACCACTGAGCGTTTTGGTGCATTACATACGTCAAGACCAAATAGCAGAGATTGGTTAATAAAAAAAAAAAAATTCACCTACTGTCGAGTGAACGAATCCTAATACTGCGAGGTCAGATAGTTTCCACGAAGTGAAGCCTCAGAGCTCCTCACGCTGTTGAAGAACATGGATCTATTAAAATAAGGAACATCCCGAGCTTCTGCTGCCTCTGCTGAAGGAGCTCATGGTTCTGGTTATTGTACGGTTAAAGAGTTAATGTAAAGATGAGCTTGAGTTGAGTTGTTTTATTTTTGAATGAAAAGAAAGCAATATTATTTTACAGTTAAATTATTATTTTTGTATATAGGGATTTATTTTTTAAATGTCGCAGAAGCTCTTTGTTTCTACATGAACTGCATCTTTGCACTTCAGTACAAAAAAGACCTTGTGGAATTTGACCGATTTGTTTTTGCAATAGTTTTGTGGGGTTATTTTTCCTGTGCAGATATCGAGATATATATCGTATATTGAGCTATAGCAAAATATATCAAGATATATCACAGTAAATACTACATCAGACATGTCAAACTCAGGACCAGGGGCCAAATTTGGCCCGCGATATAGTTATATTTGGCCTGCGAGATCATATCAAATCTGTATTAGAGCTGACCGCCGGCTACAGACAGACTATAAAGACATTATTGATTTAAAATATTATTATTTTATATTCTGCTTGTTCTGGATTCAGTGTTTAAGCAAAACTTTTATTAAACATTTATTTTAATAAAAAAAAGGTTTAACATTACAAATCTTGAAAGAAAAGAAAACATGCAGATGTTGTTGAAATTTTTCAATAAATTTTTAGTTTGGCCCAAAACTTAGTCCCAGTTTTTAATTTTGTTCTCCGTGAATTTGAGTTTGACACTCCTGTACTACATCAACTTATCATTCAATATATGATAGAACAAGATTTTTCAGAGTTCAATATTTACCTTTTTTGTGAATTAGTGAAAAAGGTGCATTTTTAGGAGCATTTCAGTATAATACTCCCTACAATGGAAGCTTAGCAAGACTGAAACGGACAACACAACAGCCAGAAGGTTGTTAACATCTTAGTGGCAGAAATATCGTGGTGTATTTTTGCGTAATTTCCATCTATTTAGGAAAGCAGCCGTAGGTGTTGCTGTGAAGTGTAAGGTGAGTTGTCGCCGTCCCGAGACATTCCAGAAGAGGACGAGGACGACACAGGAGACCTCTGAGAAGGGTCAGAGGTCACGGTGCCACAGTCCGCTGTAGGCTCTGCTGTCGGGCCCGTCCAGCGCGTTTGATTCGGGTTTCACGCCACCGTCAAAACACCGAAACACACCCCTGAGCTCAACAGTTTGACGAGCGTTCTCCGGGATTATTTCAGTTCTAGCAGTAAAAACGTGACAGTTAAATGCTTTGAAGAGTCTGTTTGTTGGGACATCTCATTTGCGGCTAAAACAGTGGAAGTATCAGGGTGGCATGGTCTGAATTCCAGGTCAGGTGATCGGCTTCCATTCCTACAGCAGGTGCATGAGAGGAGAGTGAGTGGTCAAATACTGGAGCTGTCATTCACTTTGGCAGGAGGAAAAGCTGCACTTGTAACCCAGGTGACAAATCCTGTAAAACCACTGCCTTTCTCTCTCTCTCTCTATATATATATATATATATATATATATATATATATATATATATATATATATAGATATATATATATCTATATATATATATATATCTATATCAGTGGTTCTCTGCTGGCCTAAAAAAATATCTGAATCACAGACTGGTTCCAAATGTTCTGTCCACTTCCTTTCAGATGCTTGTGCCACTTCCAGACATGTATTTTCATATTAATTAGTTCATTATTAGTTAATACTCCCTACAACTGTACAGCTCAGGGTTATGTAACAGATAATACTCCCTACAACTGTACAACAACTCACAATTATGTAACAGATAATACTCCCTTCAACTGTACGACAACTCACAATTATGTAACAGATAATACTCCCTACAACTGTACGACAACTCACAATTATGTAACAGATAATACTCCCTACAACTGTACAGCTCACGGTTATGTAACAGATAATACTCCCTACAACTGTACAACAACTCACAATTATGTAATAGATAATACTCCCTACAACTGTACAACTCATCCTTCTGTAACAGATAATACTCCCTACAACTGTACAACTCACCATTATGTAACAGATAATACTCCCTACAACTGTACAGCTCATGGTTATGTAACAGATAATACTCCCTACAACTGTACAACAACTCACAATTATGTAACAGATAATACTCCCTACAACTGTACAACTCACAATTATGCAACAGATAATACTCCCTACAACTGTACAACAACTCACAATTATGTAACAGATAATGCTCCCTACAACTGTACAACTCACAATTATGCAACAGATAATGCTCCCTACAACTGTACAACTCACAATTATGTAACAGATAATGCTCCCTACAACTGTACAACAACTCACCCTTACATTCCAAATGGTCTGTCTGCTTCCTTTCAGAGTTTTTACGATGGTTGAGCTGCTTCCACACATGGATTTAAATTTTACATTTTACAATTTTATAGTTTTAATTTTACATATTAAAGCATTTGACCAATCGCATTTCAGCCATCACTTGTTGCCGGGCAGAGTCAAAGTCACAGAAGTCTGAGGCCTTCACAATCCGTCCTGCAGGAACTCGAACACTAAATAAATGTCCATGAAACTGTTGCTTCAACCAATCAGATGTTGAGTTGGTGTCATCAGGGCCTTTAGCAGCGAACGACAACATCACCGGATTCAGACCCGTGATTGGACAGAGAGAATCAGACAAAGCAGCAAACTGCATCTGTAGCAGCTACGACAATACAAATTATTATTACTGTGTGTTACTGTTATTAATGACCAGTGGTGTAGTTCATCACTGAAATAACTTGAAACTAATAAAAGCAATAATAAATAAAAAAATTACTGAAAATTGTCCAATGAAAATCAAGCATTGTGTTTCACCTGTGGTTCAACAGAATTATTAGAAAAAACAAAATAATGACACTGGCCTGGACATGGCCATGGTTCTCGAGTGGATAAAGGTGGTTTGTCGTCTCCGGGTGGGTGGAGAGTCCCTGCCTCAAGTGGAGGAGTTCAATTATCTCGGGGTCTTGTTCTCGAGTGAGGGGAGGATGGATGCGGTCGCTGTATCGGACCGTTGTGGTGAAGAAGGAGCTGATTCAAAAGGCGAAGCTCTTGATTTACCGGTCAGTCTTTGTTCCTACCCTCACCTCTGGTCATGAGCTCTGGGTAGTGACCGAAAGGACGAGATTGCCGATACAAGCGCTCGAAATGAGTTTCCTCCACAGGGCGTCTGGGCGTCTCCCTTAGAGATAGAGTGAGGAGCTCAGTCACACAGGAGGAGCTTGGAGTAGAGCCGCTGCTCCTCCACGTCGAGAGGAGCCAGTTGAGGTGGCTCGGGCATCTGTTCTGATGCCTCCTGGACGTCTCCCTCAGGAAGACCCAGGACACGCTGGAGGGACTACGTCTCTCGGCTGGCCTGGGAACATCTCGGGATCCCCCTGGAAGAGCTGGAGGAAGTGTGTGTGGAGAGGGAAGTCTGGGAGGCCCTTCTCAGACTGCTGCCCCCGTGACCCGACCCCCGGGAAACGGGAAACGGTCGTTATCCTTTTTTTCCATTCTTCATTTAAACACAAAATCAAAAACAGAAAAAAACAATTGTTATCCATTTTTTTTCATTTTGGTTTTGGAGACAAATAATGAAGAAAACTATTGTTTTTTCATTTTCTTTTTTTTTGGTTTTATATTGAAAAACGAAGGAACGAATCACACACGGATTAGAGACACACCGAAGTTTAACATGTCCCTTTTGTCCAAGGATTTAGAATCTTTTCTAGGGGAACCATCATTTTTGTCCAGGAAAGTTTCATTAGTTTGATTTTTAAAATAATTCTCTTGAACAACAATTCAAAAACAGTGTCTGATTTTCATTGGTTATTTTTCAGGAAATTTTAATTTATTATTGCTTTTCTTAGTTTCTAGTTATTTCCGTGAAAGCTGTTGATTTTTTCTTTCATTACCAGAGGAAACCAACAATTTTGTCCATGTTTGTACATAGCTCTTTATACCCTAATGACGTCCGAGCATATTTATGGAAATAAAAAGTCAACCTTAAATCACCCGCTGAGCCGTAATATCAGAACTGTAACTGCAATTCCAAAACCTTTTTTTTTTTACTGACAATTCCTGAAAATAAAAGTGCTTTTGCTGGATACTGAAACCGGGCGAAAAACTTCAAACTCACGCCCCGTATTTACTTCTCCCGAAATCCATGTAAAAAATGCTAACTTCCTCTTGGCGTGTGTTTTCTTCGGGGCTGTGCTGCTGCGTACGCGTTAGGAGTCATTCCAGCTGATTCGTTCCCAGTCACACATCCAAATGAGCGTCTATGAGCTGGCCAGCAGGGGTCCCGATACCCCCCCCCCTCGCCCCCCGCCGGCCCTCGCTCTCCCCGTGCGCCGTTTGAATTTATGCAAAACGCCAAGATGCCCTGTAAATGTGCGAGTGAGCAGAGGAGAGGAGCGCGGGAGCCTGGGGTAATCTGTGCATTGGACACGCCTCTCACTGCCTCTTCTGCCCCACAACAGCCAACACAAACACAAACAGGGCTGGGGTCACCTTCTGCCGTTTGGTTTTCAGATAAATACTGAGATGATTTGCAAAATACAGTATTTTTCAGGCTATAAGGCGCAGTTAAAATCCTTAAATTTTTCTCAAAAATAAATAATCCATTGCGCCTTATGTATTAATTCTGGTTGTGTTTACTGACCTCGAACCGATTTTCTGTGCTACACGGCGCTCAAAACTATGTCAAAATGTTTTAGTACGACTTTGGTAAACTACGAAGCTGCACCGCTTGATGGACTGTTGGAGAATTATGGCAACAATAATCAGGAGCTTTGCGGAATAAAGGGCGAAGTGTAGTTTTGCGTTAGCATTTATGACAAGAAAGAAATGCTACAGAGAATGTCCATTCATAAATACGGTGCGTTTGACCTGTAGACTTATAATCTTTGAAAAGTTTAACATGAACATGAGTGTCCAAAGCCATAGAAACACAGAACAGACTCACCATCATCAGTACATCCTCTGTCACAGAAAGAACACTCATATTCCACAGAGTAGTGTCCTTTAGTCCGACAGAAGCTGTTTTTTTTTTCAGCGCTTATAGTTGATGTAAATGAGTCATGTGGTTTTAAGTTTAGTTTCTGTAAAACATAAACAAATGTGTCAAAGCTGCATTAAACACATTATTACTCAATGTATATTTGAGCCATCCTGGTAGAAAATAAAAGACCTGCGGTGTGGAGTTCTGTGCCAGTCCTTTCACTTGCGGTCAGCCGACGGTTTACATACACGCACCTCCAGACCCATCCTTACATTCATCTTGTTTTAGTTCTGGTTTAGTCCTGGTTTAGACCTGATTTAGATCTGTTTTAGTCCCTCATGTCGCAGGTCACTATAGGACAATACTAGATATATCAGTGTTTCCCGCAGCACTTTATTGTTAAAGTGGCCGCCTTGACAACAATTGGCCCCCGCGCACACTCCTGCTCCTCACTTCTTCTCCGTGCACGGAATCTCCGCGGCTCTTTATACTGTATTTCTGTGTAATAAGATGACTTTTCTAACCATAAAATAGTTAACTGAAGACCTAGGTGTGAAATGCACGGTCCGCGACTTAGACCTGGTGTAGTCCTAGTCCTGGTTCACTCTTTGGCTACGTTCAGACTGCAGGGCTTAACGCTCAATTCCGATTTTTTTGTGAAATCCGATGTTTTTGCGAGGTCGTTCACATTTCCAATTAAATGTGACTTGTATGTGACTCCAGTGTGAACATTAAAGTGTCCCACATGTGCACTGGAGACAGGACGACGTCAACTGCAGTGAGCGTCTCTGTGTTTACAGAAGTTGTCCAAACATGGACGCAGCATCGAGCATCTGGAGATTTTAAAGTTCCTCTCGTA